>NW_020885037.1:318012-342051 GCF_003945725.1 Corapipo altera
CCCCCCGCCCCGCCCGCCGATGGGCCGCGCCGCGCCCGCCGCGCGCATGCGCCGCGGAGCCCCGCCCACCGAGCGGGGACGCGCCCCCATCGTCCGGAGCTCCGCCCACCACGGCCACACCCACAAAGGCCACGCCCACCCCGGAGGGAGCCGCGACCCCCGCGAGGCACAGCCCGAAAATCCGAGGGGGGGGGGGCGGACATCCCGGGGGATCCGAGGGTCCCCCCGGGGCTCTGAGCATCCCCAGGGCAGCGCTGAGCAGCGCGGGGAGGGAAGCGGGGGTCGAGCATCCCGGCGGGGGGAGGAGGGGGAGAGACCATTCTGGGGGGTGCTCTGAGCAGCCCGAGGGGGGCTTCGAGCATGGCGGGGGGGGAGTCGAGCATCCCAGCGGGTCCGAGCGTCTGGGGGCTACCTCCGAGTACCGCGGGGGAGGGAGAGGGGAGGTCGATCATGCCGGGGGGTGGGGCTCTGGATATCCCGGGGTATCCGAGCAGCCCCCGCGGGCTCTGAGCATCCCCGGCGGGGACTCCGAGCACTGCGGGGAGGAAAAGGGAGGTCGAGCAGCCCGGGGGGGCTTCGAGTATGGCGGGGGTCGGACGTCCCGGGGACGCCCCCCCGAGCATCTCGGGGTGCTCCGAGCAGCACGGGGTGGGTCAGAGCATGCCGGGGAAGCGGGAGGGCAGTTCCGAGCAGCACGGTGGGTCTGAGCATCCCCGGGCGGCTCCGAGCATCGCTGGAAGGTTCTGAGCATCGCGGGGGTTCGAGCGACCCGGGAGAGCTCTGAGCATCCCGGCAAGTTCTGAGCATACCGGGAAGGGCTCCAAGCACTGCGGGGGGCTGGGAGCATCCCGGGGGCTCCGAACGCCCCGGGGGGCTCCCCGAGCGTCCCGGGGGGACTCTGGCATCCCAGGAGGTTCCGAGAATCCGAGGGGGCCCCGAACATCGCGGTGGGGGAGGTGTCGAACATCCCAAGGCGTCCGCGCATCCTGAGCAGCTCCGACCATCGCGGAGGTTCGAGCAGCCCTAGGGGGGGGTTCTGGCATCCCCGGGGGGGCTCCGAGCACTCCCGGCGCACGGCCCCGCCGCCCTCCCCTCCCCGCAGCTCAAACACCGGCGGTTCCCACCGCGGGGCCGGGGCGGAGCTGCCGGAAAAACGCCGCCGAAACCGAGGGAGGCGATAGGGGACCGGGACAGAGCAGGTCAGTCGGTACCGCTCGGCACAGCAGGGACCGGGACCGCGAAGCGCTGGAGCAGCCGCAGCTCCCCCCGTGCCGGGCAGCCCCCTCCACCCCGCCCCTCCCAGGCACTCGAGCCCCAGCACAGCCCCCCTCCTTCTCCCCGAGTTACTGAAGTTAAGAAAATATAAAATCATTGTCCTTTCTCCTGCCGTTTTCCCTTGACTCTTCAGTTTCTGCTTCACAGGGTCATTCCACAGAATCCCCGAGTGGTTTGGGTTGGAAGGGACCTTTGAAGCCCACCCCGTCCCACCGCCCCAGTTTTGCTGTTCACGCTCAGCAGCGTCACCTGGTTCTGCCTGACAGAGGCACAGCCACCTCGGCAGCCTGGATACCCTGAGAGCACAGGGATCTCAATCACCTCCTCAGGCTTCCCTCCCCAGAACGTCACCACGGCAGGTCCCTGCTGCCATGGATTGTGCCCCCACCCCAGATTACCTCCCTCCAAACCCTTTGTCCCAGGTGGGCCGTGGATTTACAGGGCCCTTCCACAGCCAGAGCTTTAGGAACCCTCCTGGAAGTGCTGGCACAGCACACATTTACTAGAACAACATTAAGACCCACTCCAAACCCATCCACGACCCCAAATGCCCAGATGCTCCCATTCCACAGCTCCTATGCTCCATTTTCACATAACTGTCTTTCCCAATCACTGCCTTTGGGATTAATTCAACCATTTAGCTTGGGATTGTTTTTAATTGCAAGAACCATCAGTGTCTGGGCTAGAAAGCCCCCCTTCAATCCACCCACTCTGTTTTCATTTCCCAGATCCCAGGAAACATTAACTCCTGCTGCTCCATGGCCCAAACACGAGCCACATGGGCTGGTCTTATGCTTCCAGGCTTTCCCCTTCAGCTGGTGACTCCTCTATGGAAAGAGACTTTCAACTTTTGATACTTTGAAAGGGGCACCTGAAACTTCTACGGGATCTTTCCAGCAAGGTAACAGCCACCAGGAGCTGTTTCCTTACTTCTTTCCACTCCTCTCACCTGCCAACTAAACCCAATGTCTTCCAGCTGCTGAAAAGTTTAATGAAAACAGGTAACGAGCTTCCTCCCCTCCTGTTTTACCTTCTCTCCTGCTTTACCTCCAGAGCCCTCAGCTATGAGCTCCCACCAGCCCTTCCCTTCTGTCTGGATGCTGCAGACTGTGGCAACTTCTGTTTTCCCCTCCAAACAGCTCAATTCCACGGAAATGTGTCTGCATCCATCCAGATTCCTCAGTACTTGCACAGATCCAGCAGCACCAGCACAGCCCTTGGAATCCTCCCACTCCAGACTGGCCTCCCCCATGCCAGGAGCTGCTCAGAGAGCTGGCAACTCCAGGATTATTACAGAGAGCCAAAGGATCCTAGAAAAACCCGAGTTGGAAGGGACCCACAAGGACCATTAAAGTCCAATTCCTGCCCAGGACACCCCAACAATCCCACCCTGTCCCTCACAGCATTGTCCAAATGCTCCTGGAGCTCTGGCAGCCCTGGGGAGCCTGGGCAGTGCCCCAGCACCCTGTGGGGGAAGAACCTTTCCCTGAGATCCATCCCAACCCCCCTGGCACAGTTCCAGCCATTTCTGGCATCAAGATTTGCACCTCCTGAGGAACAGAAGCTTCTCCTCCAGGGACAGACACAGCCAATCCAGGTCTGAGCCTCACAAACTGGCTGTGAGACATCTCCCCTCTCACTCTCAAAATATTTAATGCTGGAAGCTGAAACACCCCACTAAACTACTAAAAATAGTGGGGTTTCCACAACTTGAGAGAGAAGGGTACAACCCCTCCAGTCTGAGCTTCTTCTGTTTCCACAAGATGGAGAAAACCCATGAACGACCAACACCACGTCTCTGGTGACTTCTCTGGGCAACCTTCACCAACACAGAGGAGTCCACCTGTACTTGAACCTGCCCAAGTGGCTCCTTAGGTATGTCCTTGCTCCAATTCCAACACTAACACACCCCTGGCCACCATGTCTCCACCTCTGAAGCCCCCAGGAAGTCCTGTACACGGGCTTTCAAAACCCCCTCAGGAACTGCACTCCCAACACTGCCCTTTTTGCCTCTCTGTGCTCTCTCAGTCCTTTTGGGAAATTTCTACATCAAGTCCAACAACACCCAGGGAAACTGCCAGTTGTTATTTTAAGTGCTTTGGCAAACCTGGTTTGTAGCTGTTGTGTCTCTGATCTGTTCCATTTTCAGCAGAACTAGCTCACGCTTTCTTCTGAGAGCCTGAATTCCACTCATGACAAGTGGCCCTTGGGTTTTTTTTAACCTGAGCAATTAGCAGCTCTTAAAGAGACTTGTGTCTCCCATTAACAGAGAAAATGATTCTACAAACTAGAGAAGTTGTTCAGCACAACTCCATTTCTTTACCAAACATGACCCTGCAGAAGAACCAATTTCCCTGAACACAAGAGAAAAGAGAAGGCTCCTACTTGCTGCTTCCAAGCCCATCCCTCCAGCTGCTTTCCCCGTTTCCCAGCAGGACTCATTCCCAACTGTTTGTGCTGCCTCTAATCATTTGGTCTCTGACCACTGAAGCTGTGGCTGCCCCATCCCTGGAAGTGTCCAAGGCCAGGCTGGAGGGGGCTTGGAGCAACCTGGGCTGGTGGAAGGAGTCCCTGCCCATGGCAGGGGGTGGAACTGGATGAGCTTTAAGGTCCCTTCCAGCCCAAACCATTCTGGGATTCTGTGATCTACAGAATAAACATATCCCCCAAAATGACCAATCCAATCCCTTGGCTGTGCACAGGGAATCATGGAACACTGGACTGAAGCACAGCAGAGGTCTAACAGCCCATTAAGGTGTATTCCACAGGGAGAAACAGAAGTACAGCAAAGCATTAGTGCAACCACAGCTCCATAAGCCCAAATCCCCCAGGAACAACTCTGCAACAGCAGCTTATTCCAGGTCAAGTGTGCAATGGCAGAAGGGGCAATATCCAAGCTAGAATATTTGTTCTAGAATATTTGTTCTGCTCTAGAGAACATTCTCTGTAGATCAACCCCTAAAGATGGGAATTACTGAACACAGAGGAGGGGACTCCCTGCCCCCAACCAAAAACCTCCACAGTTGTCACAAAATCATCTCAGAATGGTTTGGGCTGGAAGGGACCTTAAAGATCATCTTGTTTCCCCCCCTGCCATGGGCAGGGACACCTTCCACCAGCCCAGGTTGCTCCAAGCCCTGTCCAACCTGGCCTTGGACACTTCCAGGGATGGGACAGCCACAGCTGCTCTGGGCAACCTGTGCCAGGGCCTCCCCACCCTCACAGCCAACAATTCCTTCCCAATATCCCATCTCACCCTGCCCTCTGGCACTGGGAAGCCATTTCCCCTTGTCCTGTCCCTCCATCCCTTGTCCCCAGTCCCTCTCCAGCTCTCCTGGAGCCCCTTTAGACCCTGCAAGGGGCTCTCAGGTCTCCCTGAAGCCTTCTCTTCTCCAGGTGAACCCCTTGAGCTCTCCCAGCCTGGTTCCAGAGCAGAGGGGCTCGAGTCCCTGGAGCATCTCCGTGGCCTCCTCTGGACCTACTCCAGCAGCTCCACATCCTTCTGATGTTGTTCCCCTCGCTCAGCCCAGGGCACAGGGGGTTTCTTGGTGCCAGGACATGTGGCCAGGGCACATCCAGCTTTTCATCCACCAACACCAAGTCCTTCTCCCCATATTTCTCTCTATTTTATCCATTTGCCTAAATCACAGCACTGCACAGAACTAGAGTAGCTGCTCCTCTCACTCTTTAGGAGCTCCAACTCTGCTTTCTACAGTTTTTCAAGCACATGCAAATACCATGCAAAAAAGCCCAGGCTTGGAGCAGAGCACAGAAGAGGTGCTGCAGCTCGGAGCAGAAGTACAAAAAAACCCTTACTCTGTGTGGGAAGAGAATATTTCAGCACATCAGGAGCTGAATCACTGCCTGTGGGTGGAGCCAGACAGATTGACAAGATCTGGAACTTGAGAGATGACCTCAGCCCGAGATCAATCATCCCACAAAGCTGCTGACTGAGGGAACAGCACATGGGGACAGCTCGAGGTGACAGGTATCAATGTCAGCCTGATGTGCCAAAACTGCATTAGAGGCACAAACTACAATTGACCAACTCTGAGTGAACTCAAACCATGGACCTCTGAGATCCCTCAGCACCAACAGGCCCAGCAGCCTTTTCTCTGTCACCTCTTGGCATCAGCACCAGTGATTTCTTCATAGTTTTCTTCATACATTTCCTCACTACAGCAGGACATGAAAGAGGCATCTTGGGGGAAAAGAGCCATTAGCAAATGGCTCTTTTTCAGGCATTAAAAGAATGAAGAATTGAGCTGTCAGGTAATGGTTCTGCAGTTGTGGAGCAGCCACTTGATGGAAAGCTAAGAATTAACTGCAGATCAGACAAAAGCACGAAAAATAAAAGATGGCCCACCACACTTTCAGGTTTTACAGCCCTTCAGATCACTGAACCCCATGGAATGTGCCCAACAGGCTAATCCAGGACATGAAAATGGGCTCATATTACAAACAAAACCATGTAGTAACTTTTTAGTATTCACCTCTTTCCAAAAACTCAACCCTGGGAGCAAGTCCAGAGGAGGCCACGGAGATGCTCCAAGGGCTGGAGCCCCTCTGCTCTGGAGCCAGGCTGGGAGAGCTGGGGGGGGTTCACCTGGAGAAGAGAAGGCTCCAGGGAGAGATGAGAGCCCCTTGCAGGGCCTAAAGGGGTCCAGGAGAACTGGAGAGGGACTGGGGACAAGGGATGGAGGGAGAGGACAAGGGGGAATGGCTTCCCAGTGCCAGAGAGCAGGGATAGATGGGATATTGGGAAGGAATTGTTGGCTGTGAGGGTGGGGAGGCCTGGCACAGGTTTCCCAGAGCAGCTGTGGCTGCCCCTGGATCCCTGGAAGTGTCCAAGGCCAGGTTGGACGGGGCTTGGATCAACCTGGGCTGGTGGAAGGTGTCCCTGCCCATGGCAGGGGGTGGCACTGGATGTGCTTTAAGGTCCTTCCAACCCAAACCAGTCTGGGATTCTATTTAATCAGAAGACCTGTAATTGGTACATGCAAATGAAACCAGATTCCTCCAGCGAAACATTTCTGAATTTTGCCACTGGACACAACCCAGTTCAGAAGTTACTCGCTGTCCCACTATTCCAACTCTGCACAGTCTCAAACCATTTCCATTTGTGACTCTGCAATGTAAGAAAAACCCACTAAAAGTCCAGAGATTTATTTAATGAATGGACTAAATAGTTTCCTATGCTTGGCAGAAGTTATTTATTACTAGCAGTCAGTGCTATTAGTTAGCAGTAGTTATTTGTGGATATTGAGAAGAAATCAGCAACACTAAATCAGCCTTCCAACCAATGCCCTGACAATTTCTAGTGCATTTTGTGGGTCATTTTTGAAGTTCAACACGTTTTTTTCTCTCCTCACCCTCCCCAATGCTCTGTCACTGTAAATACCATTTAGCACATGCTGTTCTGTGCTGTTCTCTCCTACACTCAGCTTCTCACAGGGTCAGACTCGGGGAGGGGGGGAAGGAAGGAATGGTTTTCCCTCATTAGCTCAAGTTGATCCCTGCTAATCTGAGAACAAATCCAAGTTTTTAGCTCCCCACAGCCCATACAGGACATTATTTTCTGTGCTGCAGAATTAGGACACCACCTTCTCGTGGCTCTCTGTGCTTCATTAATGCAGGGAGCTGAAATATGCAGCACTGGGAACCTCGACCGACCCCAAAGTCTGTTCTGAAGCAATTCCAGTGGATGCAGAAATTCCTGCTCAGAGTGACAACAGCATTTTATTTGACAGGGAGTAAGTGGTATCATCCAGATATCTGCATGGGCACTGGACTCTTGGAGATTGTTTATTTAATGAAGAACAGTAAGTTTTTCAGGATTAGCTCTCCACTTAGATAATCCGAGTTATTTGGGATTATGTCCATAAGAACATTCTCCTGCCTCCTCCCCCTTTAAACACATTATCCCACCCTCTCTCCCAGGACCAGGAGTGTCAGTGCAGACAGAATGGTCTCTCCCTAAAGCAAGACAAAAGGATCTGAGTCAGGAGTGCTGAAAGACCAGTTTTCCTTCCAGGTGTCCTGCTTCATCCACATCCTGCAGAGGATTTAGATGGGATATTGGGAAGGGATTCTTGGCTGTGAGGGTGATGAGGCCCTGGCACAGGTTTCCCAGAGCAGCTGTGGCTCATCCCTGGAAGTGTCAAAGGGCAGGTTGGAGCAACCTGCTCTAGGGGAAGGTGTCCCAGCCCACAGCAGAGGGTGGGGCTGGATGAGCTTTAAGGTCCCCTCCAACCCAAACTGTTGTATGACTCTCACTCACAGCCATGACAAAGCCACCCCAGGCAGGGTTTAACATGCCTGCATTCCCAGAGTCCAGCCATGTCATTCCTGAGTGTTTTCCCTTCCTGATGTGCTCAGTTTACAAGCAAGAAAACCCCTCCCTTTCCTTGCTCAACAGCCAGTTCAGCAAGTTCAACTTCAGATGTGAATCGAGCCAACTTTTCCTGGGCAAAACCACCTCCAGAAGCTCTGCAGGTCAAACCCAGCCTGTCCCACATCCATGCTAATTTGTTCTTTGGATTGCACAAAATTTTGTCCAACCAGGATCCAATAAATGTAACACTGGGAATCCAAACAGGGAGACAATGGCATTCCCTTAAAATCTGGAAGTTCTGGAAAACAAAGTGGGGAGATAAAAACTGGAGCCACCTTATTGGACCAGCTCCAACACACTGTGCAGAACAGGTTATTAATTAATGAAATATAAGTTTGGCCTCAATTCTATTCCACTGCCCTTAAATATATTCTTTACTAATCATCTGCTTTACAAGTCATACCTCAAAAAGCTGCTTCCTCCACCCTGGGGATATATTTGATGATGGCACTTTATCCCCATTATTCACTTCCAAGGCTGTGATAAGACAAACTAATCCAGTTATTGCAGCAACCTGAGAAAGACATCATGGTCAGTGAGAAGAAATATTTGGTTTACTTACCTGTCTTGATAAGCAGGTAAAGTTATTCCAGTTTCTTTGGCTGTGAGAGGAGTCCTGGGCCCCTTTTGGCACTTTGCACAGTCAACTCCATAGGAACAGAAATATGAATAATCTTTATAAATCTCTGAAGGAAAGAGAAAGCTGGACAGGGAAAGCACAGTGGGGAAAATGAGAGGTGGCAGCAATTTAAACTTGATAATTCAGTGAATCAAAATATGAGTATCAACATTACAATCCTCTATGGTATGGTTCTACAAATGCTTATGGTTTAGATCCAAGTAAAAGTAAATAAAGACATCACTAGATATTAAACAAGCTTTACAAAAGAAACAGTGTCAGAAGGTGATTGCTGTGCTCACAAGGACACCTCTGGTGTGGGTTATGAACTGCTGGGGTTGGGATTCAAAGGACACATGGAAATGGTGTCCAGTGGAGCCAGGGGAGGTTTAGATTGGAGATTAGGAAGGTTTTTTCTCCACAGAAAGGGTTGTCAAGCCCTGGTACAGGCTGCCCAGGGCAGGGGTGGAGTCACCATCCCTGGAAGTGTTCAAACAACGTGTGGATGTGGCACTTGGGGACAGGGGTTAGTGGTGAACACGGTGCTGAGGTGATGGTCGGACTTAATGATCTCCAAGGTCTTTTCCAGCCTCTTCCAACTGATTCCATGATTCTCTATAACCAACCTGCCCATGAGATGGGACACCCTGGCAGCCTCTCACTCCAGGAGGACACAGGAGGGAACTCTGCACTAAGAATTAACAGTTTTCCCCAAGTTTCCCTCTGTATTTCCCTCTGCCAGGCCCCAAATATCAGGATCCAAATCTCAGAGTGGAGCCCTCAGCAAATCCCCCCTGAGCATCTCTGCTGGGATAACTGGGAGGGGCAGAGCAAACTCCAGGTAAGGGCTTGAGGCAGACTAGAGGAACCTCTTCTTTGTGAGAAACATTTAATTCAACACCATGACTTACAAGAGGACAGGTTTACAGAGTAATAACCGTAACAGACTGTTCAGAAAGGAAAATAATGGTCACTGCTTGCAGTGCCAGGCACAGCTCCCCAGAGCAGCACCTGGCAGAGCAGCAGCAAAGCACAGCTCAGTCTCCTTGCAGTACTCAAGTGAGCAACATCACAGGGGTTTGTATTTTCAAACCTCTAAGAAAAGGGTGAACACAGGATCAATCACTCTGGCAGGGGATATTTTCCAGGGATCACGAAGCTGAACTACTCCCAAAGGCAACTCCCTCTTCCCCTGCTGTCCCTGCTGGTGGTCCTCACACAATAAAGGCTCTGGGAGCTACTTTCTTCCCCAAGTTTTGGGATACCACCAACTTGTACAATTGGTCAGTGGCACAGTATTTAATCCACCACTTTCTACTGTTCTCCCAGCACGAATTGTGCAATGGATACCCTAAGACTAAAATAACTTTTGCAACCCAGTCAATGCATTCTCCAAGCTATAAACTCTCATCTTCCTCCCCTCTCCTTGTCTCCCTCCCCAGAGAAATCCATTTTTAGCCACAAGTTACCCCAATATGCTCACAGATGTACTGGAAGAGACTGAGGAATCAATCAAGGTACCCATGGTGAAGCCAAATACTTATAAACACATTAAGGCAGGTTTCACATCAGTTCAATTTTCGACACAAAATGCTGGTCACTTCACTGCACATGCAAATAAGAAAAGATTTAACACTTAATAAAAAGCTTTAAATTCCTTTTTAGATATCAATTATAGAAAAATCAACCTTTTTCCTTTCTTTTTTTTTTTTTTTTAAAGAGGTCAGAACATTACTGCACACGAAAGCAGGTGTGTGGCCACACCTGTTGGAATGGATCCCCTTCCCTCCACACAGAGGAACAGAGGGCAGGTTCTTGGCACCAGAAGAGAAAAAGGAGGAAGTTTTTCTCATTGTCAGTCAGAAATGAGTCATCCTTCCATCCCCAGTTGAGAAAAAAAAGTCCTTCTGACTGGACTTGAACCAAACCAAAATATACACCTCAGGTTGGGTATATTTTCTCTCCAAAACTCTATTCAGAGTGTTTGGACACACAGAGTCCAAACCGTGCTCGGGAGTGCTCTCGGTGTGGTGTGGAACTAACCCCAAAGCCCAAATACCAGAGCTGGCAGCCCAATTCCTCGAGTGTAACTTCCCCTACTCCCCAAACCTCAGGTGGGACCAGGCACTGGCAGTTCAGCTCTGAGACTGCACTTCCAAGACCAATGTGGCCTCGTGAGGAAACGGCGATTCAGTGACTGGAATTCACATATGGAATGACAATCCACGACATGAAATGACCTCCCTACAGCCAGGTACAAACAGGTAGCCCACAGCAGAGTAGCCAAGGAGTGAAACAGCATCTCTCTCTCTCTCCCGGGTTAGAGAGAAAATTGTTTCTATGGGTCATTAAAGGCATTTTGATAAAAAAAGCTTAAAAATGTATCACCTCGCACTGACCCACGAAAAATAATAATAAAAAAAAAGACAGCAAATTTGGTTCCTATTATTTCCCCTCCCACCATGTGATATTCCTTTATCCCCTCCCACTTTTGCATTCCCAATCACCCCACCCCTTTAGAAAAAGGAGGGGGAGTGGAGTTTAGTCAAGTTCCACCTGCAAAACTCCCCAGCAGAGAATGAACCATCAGCTCCCGTGTTTCCTGAAGTACATCCAAATGCTCCGGGGTACAGTTGGACTGGTGGTGCACTCTTGGCTCTGTAAATGGTTGTGCTGACCCTGCTGATTGGCTTTATACTGGGAATTCTTAGATGGAACTCCCTGGAAGAGACAAAAAAGACCTTGTAAGTCAACAAGAACTTTTTGTATCTTTACAGGCAAGTGAGTTCTAAAAAGAAGAATTCCCTTGGCCATAACATATCCATGTCTTTATCTCCTGGGTTTCACCTGCAGCAGACAGTTTGTTCTAGTTCTTGCTGTTGCCAGACCTTTGTAGCAGAAAAGACCTCAAGGTATTCACTGTCCAAAAGCTACTGCTAGTGATGTGGGAAAACGGGAAGAAAGCCCAAATATAAGATGGGATCTCCCAAAGGCCAAGCAGATTTCACACTGTAATCAATCTTCCAACTTGAAGGATTGCTTAACATAAAAATCACCCTTCTACCTGAAGTCCAGGTGTCATTCCCTCCAAAGGGGCTTTTCTTCTGTTATTCATCCTAAATATTCCATTTTTCCCCCCTCCATATTCTTGATTCTTGCCTCACAGGCTCCAGAGGAGGTCACTAAATTGATCCCAGGGCTGGAGCCCCTCTGCTTGGGAGACAGGCTGGGAGAGCTGGGATTGTGCCCCCTGAGCCTCCTTTTCTCCAGGCTGAGCCCTCCCAGCTCCCTCAGCCACTCCTCACCAGACTGTGCCCCAGACCCTTCCCCAACTCCATCCAACCTGGCCTTGGACACTGCCAGGGATGGGGCAGCCACAGCTGCTCTGGGAAACCTGGGACAGCCCCTCTCCACCCTCACAGTCAACAATTCCTTCCCAATATCCCATCTCTCCCTGCCCTCTGGCACTGGGAAGCCATTCCCCTTGTCCTATCCCTCCATCCCTTGTCCCCAGTCCCTCTCCAGCTCTCCTGGAGCCCCTTTAGGCCCTGGAAGGGGCTCTCAGGTCTCCCTGGAGCCTTCTCTCCTCCAGGTGAACCCCCCCAGCTCTCCCAGCCTGGCTCCAGAGCAGAGGGGCTCCAGCCCTTGGAGCATCCCTGGACTCTCTCCAGCAGCTCCATGTCCTCCTGCTGCTGTTCCCCAGGGCTGGAGGCAGCTCTGCAGGGGGGGTCTCCCCTGACACACAACCAGCACCCCTTTAAAAGCACAGGCTAAAAAGCAAAGATCTGTCCACATTTAAGATTCCCCCTGAAAACCTTCCTGCCTCCAGTGAAGTCCAGTTCAAGGTGAGCAATAACACTGGCACCTTACCTGGACTATACATTCTCCATCTCCTGGTCATGGTCCTGCTCCTCCTCCTCTTCTTCCTCTTCTCCTTCTTCCTCCCCTCCTTCTTTCTCTGAGGGGGGTTCCCCATCCCTGGCGATCTCCTCCACGTGGGCCAGCATGTCAGCCATGAGGGCCTCCTCCAGCCTCTTCCTCACCTGCTGCACCAGCTCCTCCTGCTTCCTGCCCAGAGCAAGGAACACCCACCATCAACCCCCAGAGAAAGGAACCTCCCAGGGAAAGGAACCTCAAACCCCTCCACCACGAGGCTGGACAGACAAGCATGGATTGGAAAAGCCCTCTGAGAACTGCACTCATAATGCCAAAACCCTTGGCACTATATTGATGGGGAAGATGAAAAACACTTTAAAAACCTGCCCAATATTTTCTGCTACAAGCCCTGTTGAATTCTGGTTGGAATTTGACCAATCTAGCAGCTGACTCAAAGACTTTTTTTCTTTTTAACTCCTACTACTAATATTAAACAAGAAAAACTCAGCCTGCCCTGCCCAGGTTTCCAAAAATCAGACTGGAGAAAAAGGAAGTTTCTGATAATTTCCTTTTGCTCGTTCCCCTTCTGAGTCCAAACCTTAAATTTTATGGCTCCTTTGCTGTCAAAGTCCCAGTAAAGAAGAGATCACTAATCAGTGGCTCATAGGTCTCCTATTTCAGCTCAGCCACAGGAAATCAAAGTTATAAGCAGAGTGTTTTTCCTGGTCATTCCGGTACAAATCAAGCACAAAAAATTCATCCTGTAATCCAAAAGATTCCTCAAGCAGTCAAAGCAAGGATTATCTTTAAACATTTAGTGAGAGCAAACAGCACACCTGGAGGTTACTGTTTGGTATTTTCAGTTCTCTACCATGCACTTAAAGCTGAGTTTGAGCAGTCCTGATTTAGCAATATAATTCATTGTTAAAGCAACCTATAGCTAAATAAACTGTACCTTGTTCCCTGCCACCACAGCAGGCAGGACTTTGATCTGGTCAACACATAAATTTTATTTATTTTATTTTATTTACTGACACAGAGGAAGGGTGAAGAGAATCCAATCACACTGCTCAGGATTTCTCCAATTCCATCTCTGCTCAGAGATGCCTAATCAGGGTCACCCCAATTCAGACACCTCTGTCAACAAAAGGACACTTTGACATGAAAACCTGAAACTTCAGAGTAACTGAGCACGGCCAAAATAAAAAACAATGGGCTTTGAGCACACGAGAGCAGCTCTGTGTGACAATTTTTGTCTCCTCTGCTGCTGAGGAGCCATTCAAATGAATTCCCAAGCCACAGTGCTCTATCAGACACCCACAAAAAAAGTACTGTTTTACCCCAAGGGACTTTGTTCCAAGTGGTGTTTCTAGTTAATACCTGATATCTTCATCTGTCACCATGAAGGCTTTGCAGAGAGGCTGTGAGGTGTTGAGCCAAACCCCAGGGTTCTTCTCCACAGCTGCAGAGAGCTGGCCTGTGATGGGCATGGTGCTGGTGTGCAGGGCACTGGCGATGGCAGAGAGCAGGGTTTCATCTGTGCACCCCGGGCCCACCCCTGCAGGGAGGGAGGAAAAGCCATAACCAACAGTGCACAGGGCAGGGAGCAGCAAAATCAGGACAGCAGGAGTGAAAGTGGAATGGCAAAACACACGCTGTGCTTTCGGGAGCTAACACAACATAAATCCTGGACACTGGAACAGCTCCTGTGCAGCTCTCCAGGGGTATTCAAACCCAGGGCACTTCCTCATTCTGTTACACAAAACCAATAATAAAGGAAAGCTAGACCGGGAATGAAAGGTGTTTCCATGATGTTTGAATGGAAATGAGAGAGAGCTGGGGGGGTTCACCTGGAGGAGAGAGGGATCCAGGGAGACCTGAGAGCCCCTTCCAGGGCCTAAAGGGGCTCCAGGAGAGTTGGAGAGGGACTGGGGACAAGGGATGGAGGGACAGGACAAGGGGAATGGCTTCCCAGTGCCAGAGGGCAGGGTGAGATGGGATATTGGGAAGGAATTGTTGGCTGTGAGGGTGGGGAGGGTCTGTCCCAGGTTTCCCAGAGCAGCTGTGGCTGCCCCTGGATCCCTGGAAGTGTCCAAGGCCAGGTTGGACGGGGCTTGGAGCAACCTGGGCTAGTGGGAGGTGTCCCTGCCCATGGCAGGGGGTGGGACTGGGTGATCTTTAAGGTCTTTCCAACCCAAGCCAGTTCTGACTCTGCTGTTTCTGGAACATGGACCCCAAAAATGTCAAGAAGTTTTGCTTTGGTGCTTTCTCAGGCCAAGGGGCACCTTTCTCAGGCCCAGGGAGCACTGGCAGTTCCTGCTGCAGCAGGAGTGACCATGGCACTGCCAGGCACACACAACATCTGCAGCTCACTGCTGACAGGCACCAAAATGCCCTCCCTGAGTGAAGGGCAGGCTCTGATTACCTTGCAAACCTTTGGGAAGGTCCATTGTTTTCACCAGCTCCTCTGCAATGTCAAAGGCATTCAGTCCACTTAACTTCTTCTCCCAGAAGAGCTGGAATCAAAGAAAGGGGTTCTTGGCACAAACAGAAACAGAATTGTCAACTCCACAAAGCACCTGCTTCCTGTGCAGGGAGGGAAGAGCTCTGCTGTGGACAATTCCATGTGGATTTACTGCAGAAGGGATCTGCCAGGAAGGACAATCCTCACTGTCAATCAGCCCCACAACTCCCCTGTCCCAACCTGCTGCCTTCAAACAGATTTCCTTTTCTTCCAGGGCCTGGTATTTTCCCTGCTCTGAGCTGGAGAAGCAAGGCCAGGCTTGCTGGCTTTCATTTGCAGGCCCATAGTGTGAGACAGCCTTTTTTACACCCCATTCCTCTCCTGCTGTCTCAGATAACCCACAGAAAGTTAAGGAATGCAAGGACTGGACCCAAGGTAAAGTATTGCTTTCTTCCTCTCCAGTAGTTTCTCATGAGAACCACCAGGTCTGGTCCTTCACCAGATTTTGAGTCACAGGTTCTCCTCAGGAACATCTGAATATCTGCTTTGGTGGAAAGGCAGTTACAGCACCTGATACACCTTCAACTCTCCACCTGGGTTCATGAGGGTGATCAATGAACAGCTGGAGGATCAATTATATTTCAAAAAACCAATTTTATCCAGGTTTTGAGAAAACAAGGATTCACCCCAAACAGTCCAAGCAAATCCCACCCCCTTTTCCCTTCTGGGATTCTGTGATTTTTAAGCCAGGGCCTCAGCACTGCTTTGAAATTTTGCAGAAACATCTGGAGTTTGTGAGCAGAAGGTCAAACATTCTGCTGCCTGATAAAATATTTAAAGCAGGGACACAAATCTCTATCCAGCTCAGAATTTGGAGGTCAGTGTCATATCTTTAGTGTTCTTTTACTGTCTTAACTATCAAAACCACGGGAACAGCAACAACACTGTGAACACACGGGTTCTACTTCCTTAGGAAAACAGGGTAAAACTCTGCCAATCTCTTCAAAAAACACAAAAAACCCCACAGCCATCAAAACAAACCACCCAACTCTATTTCAGAGAGGCTCTGTCTCACACCTGAAGGTTCTAGTTGAACTAGGTTCACATGAACTGCCCTCAAAATGCAGTTTTGAAGTTTGCAGAAAAAAAGTTTTCAATGGGAGAAGCAGCAGTTCAGAAAGGGAATTTTTAAATTGTGTTGAAATCACTTTCCCTCTTGGAACAATTGATTTTAACTCCCCCTTGAACTGCAAGAAGTTCAACTGTACTGAGAATTGCTTCCAACAAGTACAGCTCATTTTACCAAGGCCTTTCCTTGTCCTAAGCACTCTTTTTGCATCCTTTCACCTGATGAAATTAAGCTGATTTACCTTAATTTTGGTGTATTCTCTCATTTGAAAATACACAGTTTGATAAGAAAACCACTTTGATTTTGTACTAATAATGACATTCCAAGTGAATTTATGATCTCACACTGGCAGAGTTAACTCCTACTGATACACAATCCCTTGCACTACATCAAACACCACACTGGATGTGGCCTGTACAGGAACATAGATTTCAAACACGGAATTCCCATACAACTGGAACATTTGACAGTGATTTTAATCCTAAATGATCCCTGAAGTGATTATAACACCTGACTAAATTTGGGGCATTAAGGAAATTAAGGTTTAGCTACTGCAGAATTGTGATCTAACCAAAGGCTGGAGTTTAGTCATAAATCCCAGTGCACACAGCCTGTAACTACAGACTGGAAATGGGGTTTGCTCTGCTTTTAGAAGCTGGGAGCACTGCAAGGCAAAGCTTCTGAAATACCAGATTTCTCCAGACTCCAAAATCCCAGAGATCAGGAATCTCCAGGGAGCATTTGCTCAGCATCACAGAATGAAAGTGGTTTATTTTGGGATCTTTCCAGTAGCAAATCCAGGAGTTTCTCGGTTTTCTGGAGAAGAAGCTGCAAGTCTTACCTGTCTGGGTTGGTCCACAGCTTTCTGGGGGTCACTCTTCACCTTGTTGCTGGGGTGGTTTGTGATCTTTGTGACAGGCTGCTTGAAGATGGAGGCTGTTTGTCTCACAGGCAGGGCTGTGTTCAAATCAGGCTTGCCCTGTTTCAAGCAAGAGCAGAGGAAAAGCCCCCCCAAAATAGTTTCTATTTGCCAAAATGCTACTGCAGCCACAAAGATCTGCAGCAGCAAACAGATCATGGGCTTGAAATCTTGTCTGATCTCAAGTTATACAAGTTAGACTGCTAAAACTGCATAACTAAATTCAAATCTTGCCTTAGACCTATCAAAATCAGAGTTTTCCACCCATTCTTTTTAACATACCAGCCTCCACCCTTTCTAGTTTATACCACATCACTTTTAGCTCCATTTTCACTGAATTTAGTAGGCAGAATGCTTTGCCAAGCCACCTGTAGATCACTAAACCAGGAGACGACAACCCAATATTTGTAGTAATTAGAAAAATTATGAAGAGGGATTTAGAGACTCATTTGTGAACCCAGAAACTATTCTAAATCATTCCATTTAAACCCAGCTGAGACCAATAAACAAACCAACACGGCTGGAATCTGGATGCCTTTTTTTACCTTCAGTTCTGAACGAAACTCAGCTTTTAAATGAAGCTCTTCATCAATTTTGCACTGTATGACTGCATTTTCTGTTAGTGGAAACACAGGAAGACTGTTCCTCATCCCCAAAATCTAAGATGCAACTCTTGGAATGGCTCTAGGACACACTTTGTTCTCGAGGATGCAAACACTGCATCTGATTCACAGATTTATTCATGAGATGGAGAAAAGATGTATTCAGGACAAATATAATTCTGAACCATCTGGGTGCTAATCCATTCAGAAGCCAATGGTAACGATTTGTACATTTATTGAGAGGTTTGGGCACAATTTTTAGCCTGAGAGGTGTGTGAGCTGCTGGTCTCTGCCTCAGGGCAGGTCCCAAAATATCACAGCAGCTCCCAGGGCCGGGAGGAAACGTTCTCATCGCTCCCGTGATGGTTCTTGACTTGAGGTATTTAAAATACAAGCATTGTGCTTTTTTCACACTAATTTTAGGTGCACAGACATCAGCTTTTGGGTTCTGAGAAAGATTTTAGCAACAAATGAAGATACTCAGGAATGATTTGAGTGGATCAATCCAGACTCGAGTACAGCCCTCCAACATCACTGTCACCCTGACTGGACCTTAACAACCCAAATTACCAGGTGCTAACACAGACTCTTATTCTGTCCTACAAACAGGCCTCGCCATCCTCTTCCCTCTCCAGATTTTTGCCCCAAATGCCTCCTTCTCTTCAATCAATTCCAAAGCTGACACTGGTATGGCCTGGGATAACTCCACTGAACCACTGGCTGGGGGCTGCATCACCCCTGTGGATACAGGTCCCTCCTCTCCTCCCAGACCAAAGACCAGGGCAGGGCAGAGCTGCTGCACAGCCCCAGGAGCCAGCTGGAGATCTGGGGCTCTGCAGGAGACTGTGCTGGAGAAGGTGAGCCCACACTCCAGGGAGTGGGATCACAGAATCATGGAATGGTTTGGGTTGGAAGGGACTTTAAAGCTCATCCAGTTCCACCCCCTGCCATGGGCAGGGACACCTCCCACTAGCCCAGGTTGCTCCACGTCCCATCCAACCTGGCCTTGGACACTTCCAAAGATCCAGGGGCAGCCACAGTTGCTCTGGGAAACCTGGGACAGCCCCTCTCCACCCTCACAGCCAACAATTCCTTCCCAATATCCCATCTCACCCTGCCCTCTGGCACTGGGAAGCCATTCCCCCTTGTCCTGTCCCTCCATCCCTTGTTCCCAGTCCTTCTCCAGCTCTCCTGGAGCCCCTTTAGGCCCTGCAAGGGGCTCTCAGCTCTCCCTGGAGCCTTTTCTTCTCCAGGTGAACCCCCCCAGCTCTCCCAGCCTGGCTCCAGAGCAGAGGGGCTCCAGCCCCTGGAGCATCCCCATGGCCTCCTCTGGACTCACTTCAACAGGTCCATGTCTTTTTTGACATTGGGAAGAGATGAAGATGACAAATGTGCTCTTCTGCACAAATCTTGAGTAGCACCACATTTTCCATGGCACCAGCCCCCTGGGAGCAGCAGGGAATTGCTTTTGTCCCACCCCCCCCAACAGAGATGTTCTCACACAACTCCAACTTCACAATTCAATCACAAAACGCTTCATTTTCACTCTGCCCCAGCCCCTGAAATATCCCAGCCACTGCTCTGGCAGCACAACAACAGGCAGGGAGGGGAAGTGCCACTGCATCTGCTCTTACCTTGGCCTGGTTGGAGCAGTCATAGCGCATCCTCTGCCTGTTCTTGTTCATCTTGTTCATCAGCATCTTTCCCGTGCGGAAGTCGAAGGTGCCCAGGTCCATGGAGCTGCCCAGGTACCGGGCCAGCTGCGGCTTGCTCCGGAACTTCTTCCCACTGGGGCTGGGAAAAAAAACACAGGAGAGAAATGCAAACCCTCTGGATTCCAACCCCAGCACTCCCTACAGCTCAGCAGAGGCAATTCCTATTTCCTTCCCGAAAAACGGGTGCTGATTTTCCAAGGACGAAGCTCACGTGAAACTCTAAATGGATATTTCTGCTTTCATATTAACTGCTTTTCATGTGGAAGAGGCAAATTAAGTGCAGACCATGGTAAAGTGTTTTTATATATTAAGAGGAAGGTTCAGATCCCGTCAATGAACGTGGCACAATTCACACAACAACCACCATGGGTGATCTCATTACAGAAGAACTTCTCACTCAGCTGTCTCAGATAACAAATGCCCATTTTCAAGCACAATTTCTTCTCCCAGGAATGTCCCATTTGACCAGCACCACAAATGTCTCCTCATCTCCTCTCCCTCCCCCCTGAGCAGCACATTCAGGTTTAAACACAATGCTTTGGTTGCATCCTGAACACTTCAGGATTACCCAGAAGCAGGGGGAAAACCAGAAGGCAGCTGCTGACAAGCTGCAGAACAACAAATTACAAAGCTTAAGTGGTGCAAAGATAAAGGTCAAAACCTTGGAAAATTTTCCATTATTGGCAAAAGGGAAGAGAGAGATTCCTTTTAAATACCTGGGTTCCTGTGAAAGACTCAACCTGGAGACAAACACTTTGCTGGGGTTCTGGGATTGGGGCTTTTTTAATAATATAACATTATAAACTCATTTTTTTTAATGCATAAAGCAAAATAAGTCAGTATGTTATGGCTGCAGTGTAGAACTCTAGAGACAATAAGGACAAAGTATTCTTCACCTCACTGAGCAGCATAAAAACTCCTCTTCATTCCCCTAATTTCTCTCATTCTGGATTTCTCCACTTTTCAACTTGCATATCCAATCCTAGCACCCATCTAGGAGAAAGCTCATTCCACATAAATCCATTATATTATAACAGCTTAACTGAGGAAAAGGCATTTTAAGATCAAAAATGCCAGTTACCACCTTACCTCCCACTGGTGAGATACTGACAACATCTCCAGGGTCTTCTCAACAACAAGAACAAAAGATCAAAGGAAAAGTCTATTTTCACATATTATCTGCTGCCCTGAAGCTTTTTTTAGGGGAAAAGCAGCATAAGAAGAGAATTTCTAGCATGGGACAGTGGCAAAGGAATTAGTGCAAGTCAGACTGTACACAAAACAAATAAAACAAACAAAAACACAACCAAAGGATTAAAAGCTCTCCCAGAAACTGAGGCAAGGTTAAAAGGAATTATACTAAAACTGAAATAGCCTCTCAAAGGAGTTAAAACTTAAAGACTGTGGTCATGCCACACAACATCTGCTTAAGAAGCTCCTGGCTCTGATTGCTCCCAAGCTGCTTATCCTGCCTGGATCTCCTCCCTGCCACCACCACCACTGCTCAAACACCAAAGTGTTCATGCAAACGAGCCAGCTGGGGAAAATAATCCATCTTTGGAGGGCAGGGAGAGGGGGAGCAAACAATCCATCACTGGTTATTCCTCAGCTGGAATAACTGTGGAGCTGCACCGACACTCTGGCCAGAAGACAACACAGAGCAGGATAAGCACCCAGGAACAGAGCCTGAGTCCAGCCTCAAATTTGTAAATCACTTTTTAGGACTATAAAGGGAGTTTTTTTGCCTCGATCCAGAGAGAGGAATAACCAACTCCAACAGCTTTAGGGCAGAGCTGTGGGTGAGGCCAGGAAGAAACTCCTCCTATATGAAGAACATGGCATTGCTTCCTCTTCCAAGATCTGCTGCTCCAATTTAGGGTTTAGTGTCTTTAATTCATTACTTTTAAAATTACAAAGTGCAGAGTAACTTTCAGAACAATTAGATACACTCAGAGACAGGATTTTAAACGAACAGAGCCCTTTGGGTTCACGTGGTTTTGCTGTGTTCATTTTGCACTGGAACTGAAAAGCTGTTCAAAGCCCACAAATGTCTCAACAAACCCACCTGAAATGACTGAGAGTCCTGTCTCTTCCTGGGGAAGCTTGGCCCAAAGGAAAAGCACTGAAATGGTCAGAAGAAAAACTTTTATTGGGATTAGGTCTCGCAAAAGGCAGGATCATCCCAAGCTGCTCCGGGACAACGGCACATCAGGGGCAAAGCCACAACTCAAAGGTGACAGTGAGCACAGAAAGGAGGGGCTGGGGTGCTCTGGGACCCTCTGGCAGGGGCATGCAGGACATTGGGGGGACCTCCACACACCTGAGAGGCTCAAAGTTGGGGGGAAGCCCAAACAACCCCCAACTCGAGCAGCAGCACTGCCTGCTGCTCACAACACACAGAAACTGCCCCCAGCAGTTCACGACTCTGAGCACTGCTGAACTGCCTCTGTGCCCTTTAAATGTCACAAAACACAGAATTTACCTCCTTCCACCCCAGAGACACAAAGACTTTAAAGAGGCCCAGAAAGGAGACATTTTGGTACAAAGCTGCAAAACCCAAACTCTCTCAGCAAGAAACCCTGCAGGCACCGAAGCTGCGAGGCCAAACTGATCCCAAGGTCCCAAATTGGGGTCTGTCACACTTCCCCAAGGCTGAAAGGCAAGGGCAAGCAAAGCTGCAAAGGATTTTACATGCTCGTCCATCAACAGCTCCGAGGCTTTATCTGCCCCTGGCTCCCACCAACAACACTGACCCGGGCACTGGGACCGAGCCCGAGCCACCCCCAACCCTCATTCCCAGACTTTTCCGTGCGGATTAAGCTGCATTCGGGGCAGGCTATTGAAGGGCCAGGCCTGCCAGGTGCCCCTGCTCTCCATGTGCAGCTCACCCTTTGTTTCCTGCCTTATATCCTTAAGGAGAGAGCGGCTGCCAGCCCGGGCCCTCTCCCCTCCTCCCTCCTCACAGGAGTCTCCTCCCCTCCGCTCTCCCATTCAGCCCGCACAGGATCTGCACAACTTGGGAAGCGAGGGACAAAAGACAAAAACAAAAAACAAAAAACAAAAAAATCCCTGAGCCGACCCAGCCGCCGCCTGCCTTGGGAAGAAATGGAGACAGGAATAACCCGGGAAAACGGGTGATCGAGAGCACACACCCAGAGCCGCTGGGGGGACGATGGGGAGAGCACAAAGTGATTTTCCTTCTCCTCTTCCATGCGCTCCCTCCTCTCACTTCTCCCCCCAGCCCCGCTCCAGGCCAAGCCCGGCACTGCGGGCCCTTGGGGGGCTGCAGGACCCCTGACTCTGCTCTCAGGGATCCCGGGACACTGTCCACCCTGGCACTGTCAGCATCCCTCTTACAGCATCACCGCGTTATCCCGGGGTGAAGCATCGACAGCCAGCCCTGTCCCAGCGGTCCCACACTCCAGCTGGGTTCTGCTGGGATGGCACAGACACAGAAACACTGATGGGAACAAGCCACACCAAGCTGGGTGACTCCTGCAGCTGCCATAACCCACCCCACTCCTTCACATCCAGCCTTGGGGACCCGACCCGTCCCTTCCCACCAGGGCTGTCCCAAGCACCAGCGTGGAGGGGATGGTGCTCCCTGCCCTGCAGGGCAATGGGGTGTCTTTGTTCAGCAGCTCGGGCTCCAACCACACCAAAAAACCCCAAAACGAAGAACTTGGATACACAAAACCTTCCAAATCTCCAGAAGCACCACACCTCTACACAAGAGCCCGAGTGGTAACACCATAACAGAGGAACGAGCACAAACAGAAGCAGATGTTTTTATAAGGCTCAACTCCAGCATCGTGGAATCGTGGAATTGTAAAGGATGGAAAAGACCTTTAAGATCATCGAGTGCAATCATCAACCCAGCACCACCACCATCACTGACCCACATCTCCAAGTGCCACAGCCACATGTTTTATTAACACTTCAGGCACGGTGACTCCACCACTGCCCTGGGCAGCCTCTTCCAGTGCTTGAGAACCCCCTCCATGAAAAATAATTCCCTAACACCTAATCTAAACCTCCCCTGGTGCAACTTGAGGCTGATCCCCTCTCATGAGAGAAATCATTAGAGCTTCCCTGTGGGCAAACCAGAACAGAGGAAAAGCAAAGCACAAACTCAGGAAAAGCATTCTCCTCTACAGGTTTTTTTTTGGGGGAAAAAAGTATATTGATCAAAACATCCTCGGGGGAGTGTTAAAAATGTTTTCTTCCAGCTTTTTACATTAGTGCTGCAAAGGTAAGAAATTCTCAACCAACTAAGTTTCACACAAGAGATCTGTGAAGTTTTTCCCAGCGCAGCAATTTCAACAACTTGAAGCAGAGACGAGCAGAGATCCCAAATTTCTGACACTTGGTCCTCAAACTTTCTGCAGAAAAATACTCTGAAGAAAAGCCCCACAAAGCAGCACTAAATTCTCCTTTCCCTGGGTGAGAACCCTGAGTCTGAAGAGAGCTTTTGTAGCCAAAACTCCCTCAAAGACACCCTGCCACTTTCACAAAATCCCTGATACCCTTCCCTTCCTGAAATCCTGCATCCCAGCACCTTTCCTGCTTGCTCCAAATCTGGCCCACAGGCCCCACCACATCAGCCAGAAACCTTCCTAAGCCTGAGGTTTGAGGATTGGTTTTAAAACCTGCCCAGGTACTTACACCTTGAGGAAGGTTTGATTTCCAGCCAGAGACTGGCTCACACACACACCTCACAGGGAATTTTCGACAAGCCCTCACTGCATCTGTACATCCAGAGGAGGTGGACAGAAAAATCACCCAGGTAAGCAACAGGCAGAACTAGCAGAGGTATTAAAGAACCACCACACCTGTATCTGCCACTCTGAGGTAATGCAAAATGCAACAGTAGCCAAAAATTAGTGGAACAAAGCCCTGTTCTACCTTTGATCTTTGTCCAAATTGATATAAAGGGACAACCCATTATAATTCGGGAATAAAAACATGCTGCTTATCCTCTCTCCCCCTTTTTTAAAAGTTCAGCTCCCATACTGTAACTTTACAAGTAAGTTCTGGGGAAAAAAA
>NW_020885037.1:342151-343387 GCF_003945725.1 Corapipo altera
GATGAGACCTGGAGCACCCTGGGCTGGTGGAAGGTGTCCCTGCCCACGGCAGGGGGTGGCACTGGATGGGCTTTAAGGTGGCTCCCAACCCAAACCACTCGGTGATGATCCCATGACAGATGCGTTGATGGTCCATATTTTCCCGACAAGCAGGGCCAAGCGAGGACGCAGGGACAACTCCCCTGCTCTCCCCAGCTCCCGAAGGACCCGAGTTTCGCGGCTCAGCCCTCGTGGGTGCGGGGAGGATCCATACGGCCACCTACGGCCATATGAGCCATAGGAGCCATACGGGGATGATATAAATAGCAAACCTGCAGCTCGCGGGCCGTGTGCTCCCCCACAGCCACGCTCCCGGGAAGGAGCATCCCGAGCCTGCCCGGGGCTCCCCCACCACCGCGGGCAGGCGAGGCTCCCTCCGAGCCCCCCCAAAAAAATCCCTAAATGCACCCAAAGAGCAACAGAGAGAGAGCGAGAAACGACACCCCGGCTGCTCGCAAACGCCTTATTCATTTGAGAACACAAAAAACCCCAACGCGGTTTGCAGGGATGAGCGGGGGCTCCCCCCCGACGGGCAGCACTGGGCTGGGGGTGCTGAGCCCCCCGGGGCAGGTCCCGGACCCCTCCACCTGTGGCTGCAGCCCCGGCGGGGCCCCCCCCGGCGCCCCCCCCCCCCCCCCCCCCCCCCCCCAGTCCCCGGGGCGGCCCCGCCGAGCGCTCCCACCTCTTCCGCTCCATGGCGGCTCTTCCCGGCCCGCTCCCGCCTGGCTCCGGCCGCCTCCCGCCGCCTCTTCCCGGCCGCCGCCGGCTCCTCCGGGCTCCCGCTGCCCCCGGGAGGCGGCGCCGCGGACCCGGCTCGTCCCGGTCCCACTCCTGATCCCAACCCGATCCCGATCCCGATCCCTCCCGCCGGGCCCCGCCGCTGCTCCCTCCGCCCGCCCCCGTCGCTCCGCGCCCGCCCCTTCCACCGGCCGCCCGCCGCGCCCGGATCCCTCCGCCCGGATATAGTCCCTCCCCCCCCCCCCCCCCCGTGCGCCCCCCCCTCTCCCCACAGCCCTGCTCCCCTTCCCCCCCCGGGTACCCCCGGTCTTACCGCAGCCCCCGTCGCCGCGGGCCCCCGCGGTGTCCCCGCACGGCCGCTTTGGGCATCTTCCCCCCGCGCCCTCCCCGGCCGCACTGGCGGCCCCGCGACCCCCCGCCCGCGCCCCCCGCAGCGCCGGCCCCGCCCCGCGACCCCCG
>NW_020885037.1:343487-352843 GCF_003945725.1 Corapipo altera
CGGACCCGCCTGGGGACAGAGACCCGCCCGGGGACAGGGACCCGCCCGGGGACACGGACCCGCCTGGGGACAGAGACCCGCCTGGGGACAGAGACCCGCCCGGGGACAGAGACCCGCCCGGGCACACGGACCCACCCGAGCGCGACCCCCGCCCACCGCCTGGGCACACGGACCCGCCCGGGCACACGGACCCGCCCGGGGACCGAGACCCGCCGGGACCCCGCCGGGGAGAACCGGCACTGGCGGCGGGGCTGCCCCGGAGGCCGTTCAGCTCTGTGCAGCGGCCACAGCCCTGCTCAGGGACAGGGTCTGAAGGGCGAGCCACACACAAAAACCCCTCAAACACCCTCCCGTGAAAGGGGGGAAATCTGCTCTGGAGGAGCTGGAGTGAAGACAAAGCAGTGAAAAGTTTTCCAGAAAAAAGTATAAACCAAGCAGGGCCAAATGACCCACGGTGGAAGCCCTGGGAGGGGTGTCTGCCTCCCGCTGCTGGGGAACATCCACCTGGAATCCAGCTCTGGGAATGAGGTGTCACCCAGCACCCGAATCCTGGCAGGTCATATTCCTCACCATTGCAGTATCCACACGCTGGAAAACACCAAGCACCACAAGGCAGCCTCCTTCCCAGGGCAAGTCAGAGGAATCAGTTTTCCTTCAATGAATGGATGATGCGTTAGATTTTTGGTAAGAATCCTGCTCGGAGGAGAGTTGGGAAGGGATCAGCATCAGACTTCAGAGCAGTGGTGTCCATGGGAGCGCGCCTGGATCCCGCTGGGATCATTGCAATGAGCTCAGCTCCAGCCACTGCTCTGGGCTGACATCAAACTCAGGCTGTGTGAACTGCCAGTGCTTCCTCCAGTCCACAGCTGGTGGTAAATTAAATTAGAATCCTGGAATGTCCTGAGCTGGAAGGGACCCACAAGGATCATCCAGTCCAACCCCTGGCCCTGCACAGACACCCCAACAATCCCACCCTGTCCCTCAGAGCGTTGTCCAAACCCTCCTGGAGCTCTGGCAGCCTTGGGGCCGTGCCCACTGCCCTGGGGAGCCTGGGCAGTGCCCCAGCACCCTGTGGGGGAAGAACCTTTCCCTGAGATCCATCCCAACCCCCTGGCACAGCTCCAGCCCTTCCCTGGCTCCTGTCCCTGGTCCCAGAGCAGAGCTCAGTCCCTGCCCCTCTGCCTCCCCTGGGCAGGAGCTGCAGCCCCCGAGGAGTCTCCCCTCAGTCTCCTCTGCTCCAGCTGAACCAGCCGAGTGCCCTCAGCTGCTCCTCAGACCCTTCCCCATCCCCATGTGCTTCTTTTGGACACTCTCCAACATCCTTCTGACATTGATTAGATGTTTCTGACACTGTGGCCCCCAAACAGCCCCCAGGACTCGAGGTGAGGCCGCCCCAGGTCAGAGCAGGGTGGGACAATCCCCTCCCTGGCCCAGCCGGCGATGCTGGGCCTGATGCCCCCCAGGACAGGGTGGCCCTTTGGGCTGCCAGGACACTCTGCTGACTCAGATCCAACTGGCCACTGACCAGGACCCCCAGGGCCCTTCCTGTGGTGCTACTCTCCAGCCCCTGGTTCCCCAGTCTGTCCCTGCATCCAGGGCTGCCCCGTCCCAGGGGCAGGATCTGACCCTTACCCTTGTCGAACTCCACACAGTTGGTTATTACTTATTATCTTTTTTCCTTTTTATATCAGGGCTCACTCATTGGTTTCAAACTCTCATTTGGAAAGCAGCAGGAGTGGATGGATGTGAGAGGTGCTGAAGATGAGGGGGAACCCCAAGACCCCCACAATGGGGTTCAAGTTGTCCAGACTCAGGGGAAGAAACTGCAAATAACTCCCAAGAGCCGGGTGTGCCTGGAGGTGCTGGGTTACATCTGCTTTGTTCAGAGAGACTTACGATCCAGGAGAGTGGAGGTGTTGTCTTTTATTTGATCAATGCTGAGCTTCCCATTGCCCTCAAGGCATTCCAGCTCCCCAGGGATTGGTTTGGGGCTTGCTGGTGTAACATTGTCTCCTCTGGGCTCACACTTAAGGAATACCTCGCTCAACTATTGGTGTTATTTCCTGCAATCTTGCACAAACAGATCAAAAAAGTTCCAGTTCCCAGTATTGATCAAACCTACACTATTTTTTGTAATGCATAAATCGTCTTTTTTTTTGGAAAAACCACCCCAAAACCTCACAACCCAGCCCAACTCATACTGTTCTAACCAAAAACTTGTGCTGAAATACAGCTCCTTGATTGAAAATGAAGTATAAAAGTGAGTATAGGAGGGAAACTGAGGCACCTGAAATCCCCTTCAGGGGCATTTTTAAGAAGGAACTGGCAGATCTGGGAGCAGATGGGGCTGGGGGTGCAGATGGGGAAGGGGATCCCTGAAATGTCCTCTGGGCCTCGAGCTTGGGGTATCAGGAGTTAGAAAATCAGTTTTACTGGCAGTAGGCACCAGCTTGTGGAAGGGGAAACCTTTGTTAGGACTGTGTGGGGTTAGAGCCCGGTGCTAATAACACCAAGGGTGTGGGGTTGATCCCTGGATCACTCACTTAGGAGCTGGACTCGATGATCCCTGTGGGTCCCTTCCAATTCTGTGACAGCCTTTGTGAAATGTTTGGGTAGAAAAGAACTCTTGAGCCCAAGGGAAAATATTGCAGTATTGCTTTGGGAACACTGCCAAGGTACAGGAGATGAGGTATTTGTAGGTATTGCCACCAGCTGAAAGCGGATTCAGCTGCCAGAGTGTCCATGTTGCTCCAGGATAAGCAGATAAT
The DNA here is from genome assembly GCF_003945725.1 of Corapipo altera. NCBI lineage: Eukaryota > Metazoa > Chordata > Aves > Passeriformes > Pipridae > Corapipo > Corapipo altera. Next base: position 346,256 of record NW_020885037.1, read on the forward strand.
CTAAAAAACCACCAAAATCTGTCGCATGGAAGGAAGGGACAGGGTATCCTGACAGAAAAACACTTTATTTAGCCCTGGTTTGAAGCTCCCTACTCTGCAGTCAAATATCCCAGAGCCAACCAAGGAGCTTATTCCAGAGCAGGACTGACCACGGAGTTCACAACCCATGAGTTTGGCCCCCTCTGTGCCTTCTCCCAGGTTTGGAAGGAGAAGCTTTTCCCCCTTTCCCCCCCTCTGTCAGGTCACTGTCTTTTAATTTTGTTCCTCTAATGCATGTGGCATTCAGTAGTTCACTGTGAAAATAATTAACTGTTAGAAAAGAGGCAATGCTGGGATATTAAACATTAGAAAGACCACCCAAGCCACTTGAGCAGTAATTAAGAGTTTTAACAGAAACCTGCCCAGGAATGCAGGAGGTATTTGTATTTGCTCTTGTGAAAGATGAAATGCAGCAATTAAATCAGTTACACACTAATCCTAGGGTTAATTAGCAATAAAGCCATCATTGGAACTGCTGCAGGAAACACAAACAGCTGAACAATCCCCCAACAAATGCAAGGTCTGTACAGTCCTTGCAGTGCTGCCTGTGCAAAGAGTTGATATTTTGAGTGAGTTTTCCTCCCTTCAGTATCTCCTCGTGTCCCTGCTGGGCACAGGGCAATCACTGGGGCTTGGCACAGGTACCTCTCACCAGGGACTGACACCCTGGGGAGCCCAGAGGGATGGGGGCCACAGCCAGACCCCCAACTCCAGGCCTTCCAGAGAACTCTGAGCTGTGGGAATGCGTTTGCCTGCCCATGGAAACAGGTCAAACCCCGGGGATTCCTGAAGCAGCAGATTGTGCCCGTCCTGTCCAGGTGTGTTACACAGCTAAGCAAGAGCAGGCACTCAACTGCTCAGTCTGAGCTTCCAGTCCTGCTGCCACGTGAGGACAGGCTGACAGAATGCCCAGTTTCCAGGCATCATTCGGATAGAAATGGGTCAAAACCAACACCCCTACATAGAGCACAAGGCTGCTGTTGTCAAACCTACACTCTCAGCATCCCGAGGTCAGCGTGAGGCTTTGGCCTTCTGGGAGTCAGTCAGGAGCACTGCTGGAGCAGGGAGTGGGACTGACTGAGGAAATAGCACTGTTATCCCAGGATTCCATAGGCTTCAGTTCCTTCAGGCCTCCAGGGAAGCTGCCCCAAGGCTGCCAGAGCTCAAGGAGTGCTTGGACAACACTCTCAGGCACGGGGTGGGACTGCTGGGGTGTCCTGTGCGGGGCCAGGAGTTGGACTGGATGATCTTTGTGGGAACCTTCCCACTCAGGATTTACCAGGATTCTGTGATTCTGTCCTGTTAGACAGAGCAGGGCAGCAAAGGGAATTCTGCATGAGAAAATTATATTCCTCATCCCCCATTAATTAACAATGATGCTGCTGAAGCAACACTAAACAACTATTCTATTAAATTCAAGTGCCACTGCTCTGCAGATTTTCCACCAGTTTTCCCTAAAAACATCCCTCAGAAGCCTCCAGCCCTGAGGGTGACACACAGGCAGCACAGCTACGACTGGAATTTCCCCTTAAAGATATGCAAACCTTGCATTACAGCCAAAAATTATAACAAGGTGAAATTAGGTACTGAGTAGAGAGAAAACAGTGACTGTTCTCACACTGAGAAAAGTTTGTTTGCAAATTCTGGTCTTCGTGAAAAGGGGTGAACTTTTCCCCTCTGAGCCTGAGTCATCTCCTGTGGCTGAGTGGCAGAGACCAGAGCAAGAATAATCCTTGTTCTTCCTTTTTCTAACAGCTAAAATCTTTGTCATCTAGAAGGCTGTGACAGGGGGTCATTTCATCACTGATTTATGCTGAAAAATAAATAGATCTACGAAGCAAGGATACAGATGCTTTTTCTACTCAAACCACACATTGAGGACCTGAGCAGCTCTCTGAAGCCCTGGTTTTCACCCTGCTACACAGAAAGGCTCCCAGGGTTTGGGGACTGCCTTCCTCGAGCCCCCAGATTAAGCCAGAAAAGCTAAAACACAGTGTGTGCCCAATCAGACAGTTAAAATGGCCCATGAACTGATGTTAAAAACCAAAAGCCTTTCTATTAAATTAAATGACAGGAATCTGCTACCAGGAAACTCTGGAATATTGGCTATGAAAAGTTAACTGCGTGCATGAGGCCACAGTGATTAAGGAATGAGGACCTAAAATCAAGACATCACTGAGTAGCTCAAGAACTAGAAACTATATAAATAAATCATCAAACTCAGGAGCCACTGGTTGATTCCCAGGGAATCTGCACATGGAAAGAGGCAAACATGTGGCAGACCTGCCTTAGGACATGCAAACAAGCTGAAGACATAACAGGCTGCCCAGAGCAGCTGTGGCTGCCCCAGCCCTGGAAGTGTCCAAGGCCAGGTTGGATCAAAGGAGCAACCTGGGATAGTGGGAGGTGTCCCTGCCCATGGCAGGGGGTGGCACTGGATGAGCTTTAAGGTCCCTTCCAACCCAAACCAGTCTGGGATTCCATGATTTTATAACGCAAAAGCAAACCAGGAGCCTGCTCTTAAGAAGGTAATACTTAAAGAAAAGAAAACCAAAACCAACCAACCCAAAAAAACCAAAACAAAAAACCCACCAAAATATCATTCACTTGGTTTATTGTGTACATCAGGTTTATAAATTACTCCCATGAGTGCAAGATCTGCTGGGAAAGCCATCAGAGGAAGTGGTGAGTGAAGGTAAATTTGCTCCCAGCTGTTCATGGAGACACACACAGCACAGTGGCCACTGCAGGGTCACCTCAGAGCAGGGGCTCGGTGGATGGGTGGCTCCAAACACTCTCTCCAGCAACACATTTCCTACAACAAACACAAAGCACTTGTTAAGCAGAGCTTCCTGCCCAGGGCCACAGCAGCCACACAACAACAGATTTCAAAAGCCTCCAGCACCCAGGTAAGAAGTTTCTGGTACAGGAGCTGATCCAAAGCCCGGAGACCCTTTGGAAGGGATCACAGGCCACCACAGATGCATTCCCTCTGTTCCTCTTTCCAGAGGAGTTACACACAAAGCTCTTTCTTCAAATCAGAAACCCCACACTGTTGGCTCAGGAATGGACTCGTGTCCCTACTACTGCCTAAGAGAATTTTTAAGTAAAGGAAGCTCTTGACAAGGTAATTTAATTGACTCTACATAACTCGACAGCTTTCCCACTTAGAACTTTTCCCCATCCAGGCTGGATGGGGCTTGGAGCAACCTGGTCTAGTGGAAGGTGTCCCTGTCCATGGCAGGGGGTTGGAATTGGATGGTCTTTAAGGTCCCTTCCAACCCAAACCATTCTGGGATTCTGTGACTTGTCTGTAAACATCTCTGATCACCCAAGGTGCTCCCACTGTGACATTCCTGACAAGGCTCCTTCCTCCTTTGCTTACAGAAGGATCTGTGCAATACAAAGTTTTCAAACAGGGAAGACACAGAAAATTGTTTAAACTGCAGCTGTTTAACTTGTTTAAACTGCAATAAGTAGTGCTGGGAAAAGAGGCTTAAGTACTGTCTGTGCCTTCCTGACTGGCTGTTTTCCCTATAAAATACTGTGCAGCTGGAATGCCAAGTAGCTCACTGTCATTGATCAACATTTAGATTATTCTGACCAGAAGAAACAAGTACTGAGGTGTACAGAGTTTTCTCTGGACCTCTTCCCCTCAGCATCTTTTAATGCCAGGGAAATATCTTCCTGGCTCCCTTCCACCTGCAGCAAGGAATAAAAAAGTCCTGAGCTTGCCTACTGCAACAAATATGCACTGAGAGGCCCAACAGAAGGTCTGCCTCGTTGGTGCTCCAGCTTTAGGGAGGCTGACACTTCCAGAACATTCAAAACAGCACTTCTGATATGCAATTAAAGAAGGAAAATAACCAACACCTTGAGAAAGCCAGTCTTCAAAGGAATTTGTGTGTATAGTAACCAGCTCTGAACATTCAATTTACTTTCAATAACAGTTAAAAGAAGCAGAAAAGAGTCTGAATTTGCCTAATCACAAAACTAGTCCTGAGCTTGTAGCCCTTCTCCCCAGGAACAGAAGTAACAGATCTGTCAAAGTTCCAAATGACCACAGAAAACCTGATTTGACCTCTCAAGAACCACATTACATTGTGGAAACCCCCTACTTGCACAATAATCACTTGAGAAACATATTCCTATTAGTATTTCATCCTTCTGGCATTCTGTGAAGCCCCATTAAGAAAAAAGTTATGAACAAAAAAACTTGCACAGTTTTGGAGTAACGTTATGATTGTGCCCCAGACAAACAGGAAACATCAGCTGTCAGGATTATTGTGTTCAAGTGTTCCAGACCAGCTTGGATGGGGCTTGGAGCACTCTGGTCTAGTGGAAGGTGTCCCTGCCCACGATAGGGGCTGGAATTGGATGGACATTAAGGTCCTTCCAACCCAAACCAGTCTGGGATTCTGAGATTTTATGATTCTATTACTTAAGCCAAGAGATGCACAAACAAAACTTACCATTAGAGGGAAGCTCAGTCTTCAGTTTTGTACTTGCCGCCGACGTAGGGAACATACTGCAGGATCAGCTTCCAATCTGTGGCCCAAATCACCCCAACACCGGCCACCCCACCCCATGTCAGAATGGTGGGAGTCCTAAAGAACAGACACACATGCAGGTGAACAACTTTCCTTCTCCACTGTCTGGCAGATGCTCATAGCCAAGGTACCTGAGAAGTCATTTCAATTAGGGAAAGAGCTTAGAATCCTGGAATATACTGAGTGGGAAGGGATCCACAAGGATCATTGAGTCCAACCCCTGTCCCTGCACAGACACCCCAACAATCCCACCCTGTCCCTCACAGCGTTGTCCAAACGCTCCTGGAGCTCTGGCAGCCTTGGGGCCGTGCCCACTGCCCTGGGGAGCCTGGGCAGTGCCCCAGCACCCTGTGGGGGAAGAACCTTTCCCTGAGATCCATCCCAACCCCCTGGCACAGCTCCAGCCCTTCCCTGGCTCCTGTCCCTGGTCCCAGAGCAGAGCTCAGTCCCTGCCCCTCTGCCTCCCCTGGGCAGGAGCTGCAGCCCCCGAGGAGTCTCCCCTCAGTCTCCTCTGCTCCAGCTGAACCAGCTGAGTGCCCTCAGCTGCTCCTCAGACCCTTCCCCTCCAGACCCTTCCCCAGCTCTGTGTCCCTCCTTTGGATACTCTCCAACAGCTTTAGATCCTTCTGGTACTGCAGCGCGCAACCCATACAGTGAAATACTGAAACAACCTCGCATACACAGAACAGCATTGGCCCTCAGTGCGGCCAAGATATTTTACGGGAAAAGTGCGATACGCTTTAACTCAGAAAGCCCATTACTCAACAAAGAGAAGACACGCTGCTACAGCCACATCCCCTTGTTCCGTCCCCCACGCCACTTCGTTCTGCAAAGGCTATGCTTAAAAAAAACGATTTAAAAAAAAAAAAAAAAAAAAAGGAAATGCAGCCACAACCGGGCGGGAAGTGAGCCCCTTCACCTGTCTCCTGCCCCCCTCACACCCCCTCAGCCCCTCACACCCGCCCCGAGCGCGCAAGCTCCGAGCCGGGGGGGGGCGGACAGACCCCAGGACCGGGCGGACCGGGGCCAGCGGAGGGACAGCCGCGGGTCCGGGCTCGCAGCCCCGCTGCCCCCTCACCAGTTCTGCAGCAGTTGGACGTAGCGCGGCCCCAGCAGCTGGTTCAACATGGCGCCGCCTCAAAGTGACCCCCGGGGCGCCTGCGCGGGCCGGCGATGGCGGCGGTGCCGCTCCGAGCACGCGCGGCGGGAGGAGGCGGCTCCGGAGCTCAGGGAGGGGGCTGGCGAAGGAACATCTGCGGGTACCTGCAGTTGGGGGTGTGTGGGGCTGCGACCCCATCTCGTGTGGAGGGGGGTCATGGCGCCGAGGGGACACGAGGGCCGAGGGGACACGGGGACAGAGGGGACACGAGGACTGAGCGGACACCAGCCCTAACACAAGCCTGAGGGGCTAATGGGGACAAGAGCCCCGACACAAGTCCTGAGGCGACACAAAGCGTGAGGGGTGAGGGGACGGACTGTCCTCGCAGTGGAGAAGGGACAGCAGCCCTTGACACGAGCCCTGAAGGGACACGAGCTCTGAGGGGACATGAGACCTGAGGGGACACAAGGACTGAGGGGACAAGAGCCCTGACATGAGCCCTGAGGGGACAGGCTGTCCCCACGCTGGAGTGGAGACATAAGCCCAGAGTGGGTGGTGTTCCCACACCGGAGAGGCAACAGGAGGACTGAGGGGACACGAACCCTGAGGGGACACCAGCCCTAACAAGAGCCCTGAGGGGTGATTGTGGGGACACAAACCGTGAGGGGACACAAACCGTGAGGGGACAGACTGTCCTTGCACCAGAGAAGGGACGGCAGCCCTGACATGAGCCCTGAGGGGACATGAGCCTGGAGCGAATGATGGGCTCTCCCCATGCTGGAGTGGGGACAGAACCCTGAAGAGACATGAGCCCTGAGGGGTTGGGCTGTCCCAACGCTGGAGTGGGGACACGAACCCTGAGGGGACATGAGCCCTGAGGGGTTGGGCTGTCCCCACACT
>NW_020885037.1:352853-440088 GCF_003945725.1 Corapipo altera
AGGGGTTGGGCTGTCCCCACACTGGAGTGGGGACACAAACCCTGAGGAGACATGAGCCTTGAGGGGTTGGGCTCTCCCCATGCTGGAGAGGGGACATGATCCCTTAAGGGACATGAACCCTTGAGGAGATGGGCTTTCCCCACACTGGAGAGGGGACACGAGCAGGAACACAAGTCCTGACACCAGCCTTGAGGGGATGATGGGCTGTCCCCCATGCTGGAGAGGGGACACCAGCCCTGAGGGGACAGGCTGTCCTAACGCTGGAGAGGGGACATGAGCCCCGAGGGGACAGGTGACAGAGACTGAAATGGTTAATGGCTGAAATATTGTTAAGATCACAAAAAGACTTTTGTCCACTGTGGAACACTGCAAAGAAACAGCTGCTCACCCAGCAAAGCCCCCCTTCCCTGAATATGCCTCCTAATTTGAACTGCAAAAGGACCTTGAGGTATGATAAGGGGGTGCTATTGTCCAGCTACCCCAGGTGCAGAAGGGGTAGCTACAAACTGGATTTCCTGATATGGGAAGAGGCTAATTAGAGGTAAATCCCCCTCTAAAGTGGGGTAGTCCTTCTTATCATACCAGTGTCCTCCCTTACCTGATGACTCTGCTGTGGAAACCCCTCCAGGGAGAGTCAAAGACATTCACACCTACCTTGAGCTGTTCATCTCGGATGATGGACCGTAAAGGGTCATGATTGATTCTGACATAATAGGCAGCTGTAATATCTTAGAAGGTGTCAAAGGCTCATGAAATGTCCCATGATCCAGTATTACATCATCCATTTTAAAAGTCCCTGCCCCAGGAGAGGTACAAGGTGTTCCCACCCGAGCCTGAGTGGGAACTTGTATAACTTATGAAATCTTTGAGTTTTGTGGGCTTCTCCCACCCTCAACGGATCAAGACCATCACTTTCTCATCCTTTCTTTCTCTTTTTCTCCTTTATACATTTTCTTAAGTCTTATTTTTATGCTTTAATATTGCTGTATTACTATAGATTATAACAACCAAAATGGCTACATACCCGTTTTTCTTTGAAACAAAATTGTTCTAAAATAAACCACACATATATATCTTTACAAACACTGATCATTCAGTGTCATTTCACTCTAATCCACCCCAAGGGATCTATCAGCAAGAGCCTGGGTCACCCTCGCCTTCTGGGGCGGGTCATAACAACAGGATGTCCCCATGCTGAAGGGGGAATGGGCTGTCCCCACAGCCCTGAGGTGACGGGCTGTCCCCACACCAGAGAGGGGACACAAACCCTGAGGGGTGGCACTGTCCCCACAGTGAGCTGGGACTGCTTCTCACCCTTTGTGCTGAAGGGTAGTGGCCCCTTCCCAGAGAGGTTTCTCCAGTGCCTGTCAGTGCCTCCACAAACCCTCCTGTCACGGCTGCTCAGCCTTTTCCGACAGGAGAGGGACTTACCAGCCAGATTTTTCAGCAGAGAGTCCTAAAGTCACCATCAATTCCATAATGTTCCCCGGGCTCTGCTCTGAGCCTGCTCAGCCTCTTGTGAACCTGCAGGAAGAACCCTGGAAAAGGCTGTCCCATCCCTGGATGTGTCCAAGGCCAGGTTGGACAGGCCTTGGAGCAACCTGGTCTAGTGGAAGGTGTCCCTGCCCATGGCAGGGGGTGGAATGAGATCAATTTTAAGGTTCCTTCCAACTCAAACCATTTTGGGATTCTATGAAAATCCTGAAGGATGCTAGAGCTTGGAGTGCTTGTCTGCCTGAGGCCTGTGGATGCACTGCCAAAGCCTCAGGGCTGCAGATGCTTCCTGGGCTTCCCTGTGCAAACCCACAGGAATGGTGTCCCGTGTCCAGCAGCAATTCCAGCAGCTCTCATCTTCCTTCCCACCCTGCTTCCAGGCAGCACCACTGGAACAGGGGGTCTCAGAGAGGGTCTGCAGGGCTCAGTGCTCCTGGGTGCAGCTGCCCCATCTCTGTTTCTCCCAAAGTCAAGCTGGCAGTGGAGGGCTCCCCCAGCCACTGAACCCACAAGGGTGCAAGCCATGAGAGGCTGGGGAAATTCCTGCTGAGTGGGGGAGGCAACACCTCAGGGAGCTGCCCGGAGGAGCTGGAGGAGGAGGGTGGGTAGAGCCCATCTGGGCAGGGCAGCACAGTGAAGGTGTGAGGGGCTGGGGCTGGGCCCTTGGCACAGAGTGACAGAGACCCCACGATTCGGCCTCACCCCTCGGACGGGGGTGGGAGAGTGAGAACCTGTGAGGCTGGGCCATCTCCCAGCACTGGATGCATCCCATTCTTGCAGGGTTTGAACCCTGTTAAACCTTCTGCCACATTCTGTGCAACTACTGTTGCTCTCTCCAGCTCCCTGACAGGAGAGTTGAGCCAGGTGGGGGTCAGGCTCTGCTCCCAGGTAACAAGTGACAGGACGAGAGGGAACAGCCTCAAGTTGTACAGAGGTTTAGGTTGGATATTATGAAAAAATTCTTCATGGAAAGGGTTGTCAAAGCCCAGGGCAGTGGTGGAGTCACCACCCCTCAAAGTGCCCAAACAACGTGTGGATGTGGCACTTGGGGGCCTGGGTTAGTGGTGAACGTGGTGCTGGGTTGAAGGTTGGACTTGATGATTTAAAAGGACTGAATGATTCTGTGATTCCCTGAATCACCACCACCAGTCTGTGCTGAACTCCTGGGAGGGACTGGGGGCATTTGACCCCATTTCCAAAGTGCACCCTGTGGGTACCCACTTTCACTGAGTTCTCTCTCTCCAAGGACAGGGCTGAGCCCACTGAGCACAGCAGAGCCACAGGACAGGCTGTGCTGCACCAGGGAGGGCCCAGCACCTCCAAAGCCTTTCTACGGTGCTGGGAATGGTGCCCAGATCCCACAGTGATGGAAAGTGCTGGAAACCCTCCCCAGAGGCCACATTCCCAGTGCATGTGTCTAGTGGAAGCTGTCCCTGCCCATGGCAGGGGGCTGGAACAAGATGGACTTTAAGGTCTCTTCTAACCCAAACCATTCCAGCCGTGCCAGAGCTGATGCAGGGGGGCAGGACCTGTGCCCAGAGCAAATGTCTGAAAACCTGTCTGGTGTTTTCTTTCTATTTTTGTTTGTTTGTTTGTTTGTTTGTTTTTTTAATACGAGGTAAAACCTTTATTCCAACTTTTCATTCCTAGGAATACAACATCTGAAAGACAGACATGGGGAAAAAAAAGTAATATTGTTATAAAATGTCACATTTATTGCTACATTACTGTTATATACAGGACAGTTCTCAAAATCTACTTTAAAAAAGTTAGGATTATTTAAAAATTCCAAATAATCCAGCCAGCTGTTTTGACACTTGTATAAAATTATTTAAAAAAATGAAAACAATTCATATCTTGAGGCACTCAGAAACACAATTTCATCCCCCAATTGTGATTCATTTCAAAGAGCAACGCATTTCCCACCCCCAAATACTTTATTTTTTTATTTTTTTTTGCTGGGTTAGGCATATATATATATATATTTACTATATATATAGTTCAAAACTATAATGTGTATCTGATTTAAGAACAAGGATTTCAGCCACTTAAGTACATCTGGATTTACAGGTAGGCAGCATAAACATCAAAAGCAAGGACCATTTTTTTTTTTTTTTAAAGGCCAAAAACCAAAACCAACCAGGGTTAAAAATAAACAACTTCCGCAGGCATCTCCCATCTGCTCTCCCACCCCCCATCCTACAAAAATATAGAGAAAGAGCATCCCAGGAATGCTTTGTTTCCCCAGGGAGCTGGAGCCCTCCACACCCAACAGGTCATTCCCAAGAGCTGGAACCCTCCACACCCGATTCCCCAGCAGGGGGTTGGGATTGTCCCTGTCCTGCCTCTCCAGGTGCCTCTTTCCCCTCTCCCCTCTCCTGGCACAGTAACCACGGCTGGTGCAAGGCTTCCCACGGCTCCTTCCCTGCCCAAAAGGCCCCACAAGGTTACAAGGTTTGCTCCACAGCTGGTGGGTTCAAGTGATTTGGGAAGACATGGATGGCACTGGGAAGGGGGACCTGTGGTGTGCCAGCTTGCTGCCTTGAGGAGCAACACGGCTCCCCTAAGCACAGCCCAGGGGTGCAGGGCATGGGGATGCTCTTGGTACCAGAACACCCCGTTTGGAAGCAAAAAAACCCCTTTGCTCTCCTGTGCTGGTGCCACAGCTGAGCAGAGATGTACCAGGGTGAGTGTCAAAACTTTTTGCCTTCATGGCAGGTGCTTGGCTGGGCCAGGGTGGGAACTGAGAGCCCCGAGGAGAAGGAGATGGACCAAAGCAGGGGAACAGTAATACCAGCATGGAGAGCCACAGCAGGACTGCCTCCTGTCCTGGGCTGGGCTGCAGGATGGGCACAAAAGGTTTGGCAGAACACCTGGAGCCTGCACCACCCTTCTAACCAGAGCCCACCCTCCTGTGGGAGTCCTGCAGGCCAAGGCATGGCAGTGCTGGCTCCCAGGAAGGGCTGAATTGCCTTGAAAATCCAAGTACAGAGCACCAGATCCTCCCCCCCCACCTGCCCCAAAGGCAGGGAGAGGCAGCCCTGCCATGGGACTGACCTCCCGAATCCTCCTGCCTCCACCCCAGCTGATGCCCCACTGCCAAGGGAAACAGCTCAGAGGTGCTGGCTGGAGAGACTGAGGAGCAGGGGAGGCAGGAAAACACTCCTTCAGGCTTGGGGGGCTGAAGGGAGAGCGGCCAAGCCAAGCCTGAGGCTCAGGTGCTAAGAGAACAGTCTGGGCAGCACCACGGTGGGACTCAACTTCTCCCTTCAGGGCACGGGGGATGAAGGATGGCAGTGAGCAGAAGGCACGGGAGGGTGAAGGGGGTGTGGAGGGGCCCCAGCACCAGGCCTTGCCCCCTCCAATTCAGTGCTCAGCTCCCACAGAATGACTTGGAAGGGGTGTTCCTGCGGTCTCAGCCCTCATCTGCCCCCTCCCAGCTCCAGGGCACAGACTTGGAATGCTTTTGGAGCTGCTGGAAATGAAGCTGGACTCTGAGAGCAGCAGGGAGGGGAGAATTCAGCAGTCATGGGAGAAGAGCAGAGAGAATGGGCTGGGCTGGGATCTGGAGAGTTCTGGTGAGAGGAGAGGGGGTTGCATAGGATTTAACAGGGCAAAGACCTTGTGCAAGCTTGGGGGACAGAAAACAGGCCTTGCTATTGCTGGTGTTGGGCAGGAATGGGGGAGTCCAGTGGCCACAGCTTGCTCTGGGTTAGCCAGCCCTGCAGGAAGGGCAGCAAAACTCAGAGGGTGCAGGGCTTGGGGGTTCCAAAGCCTCTTGTTTCTCAAGCCCCCCCAACCTGCTGAGGGGAGGATGTGAGGAATCACTCTGTGAGGGCCTAGGGCCCAAAGGCTCTGCTGCCTTCAGTGGGAACACTGGGGGGACACAAAGGACCTTCGAGGGCAGGTTCTGCACTGACCCTGGAACTGCAGTTGCTCTGAGTTGGTCTGACTGGGGGGTCCTGGCAGGGAGGTGGCTGCAAACAGCTGGAATTCTGCTCCCTGGGCTGTGAGCAGGAGCAGCAGCAGCAGCAGCAGGAGCAGGCAGGCTGACACCACTGCCCCAGCACGAGCCCAGGGAGGTGAAGGCTCGGGGAGGCTGCAGCTGCTTTGCTCTGGGGTGAAAGCAGGGGAAAGGGAGAAAGAACAAAAATCTGCAATCTTCCTGTTAATAAACTGGATTCCAGACACTCCTCAGCACCATGGCATGAACAGCTCATGTAGGGAGGCAGGGGGCTGGCTGGGGGGGGGAGGAACAGAGCAGACCCCTGGGGCTGGGGACCCCAGGACTGCACTCCAGGACTGTCCCTGCCACACAAGGAGTGTCCCAAGGCAGATGGGAATCCAGTTCTGCTGCTTGACTGGGATGCAGCCTGAGAAAAGAGAAACTAGAAGCTGCACAGAGGGGAAGGCAGCCCCTTGATTCCCTGTCTGATGATGGAAGCTTTGGGGGGGCTCTGTGGCCCCTGACGAGGAGGGGCACATGGCCCAGGAGCACTTATGCAAGCAAGGCTGAGAGAGGAAGCAGAAAACTGAATAAATGGCACCCTACAGTCTGTCACCCACCTGGAACACCTCTCTTGGCAGCACCACGGGTGTGGGGGACATGCAGGCAGGCAGAGAAGCAGGTTTGGGGATCTGTAAGATCCCAAGTGGAATGCCAGCACAGCCCTGACCTGTCTCTCAGTGACCATGACACCTAAAGAAAAGAGTTTCATTGCTACAGGGCGACATTTCAGGGTGGTATTTTGGGGACTGCACCTGATAGTGCTCGTTTTTAGAAAAGCCACTTTCCCTGGAAGGTTACAGGCACCACATTCACACTGAACCAAACACACTGGGAAACCAAAGGAATTTTTCCTTGCTGCACCTCCCAACTGCTCCGTGAGCACCTGGAAAGCAGAGATGGCACCGAGGCCACACTGGGCTGGCACACAAAGCTGTGCCACCCCCACATTGTGCTTTTGAGCTGGAGGAACCAAGATCTCCTCCAAACCCTGGCTCTGAGGGTTTATGCTCAAGGATCTTCATCCAGGCCTTGCCAAGGAAGGAAATTGCCTGGATTTGCTGTCAAGAAAACAGCATCTCAACCACTGAAATGCAGCTGAAAAGCCCCATCTCTGTCACAATGCCTGGGAGTTTGGGGATGGTGGGAAGGGCTCTGGCTCATCAGGAATCCCCCCTGGCTTGCAGGACTTGGAGGGGATGAAGAAGTTCAGAAAAATTTTGAACAACTCATAAATCTTCTCAAATTTCTAATTTTGTTGAGTTCCTGGATTTTTCCTGACTAGTCTCTTTAAGTCCAGGTGTGACTGCCACCTTCAATTCTTGTGGCAAAATCAAAGGGTTTGGGAAGCACTTTAAATTTTTTTGTAGGGTTTCAGGCTTGCCAGATCTGGGACACTGCTCCATCCCTCCCAGTCCTGGGGCAGGGGCACTGAGCCAGCTGAAAACCCTGAGCAGTGAAAGCCCTGCAGCCCCATCACTGTCCCACCCATGGAGCAGGAATTCTCATGGGGTGAAGCCACCTCTCATAGCTGCAAAAAGCAGCTGCTGAGCCTCCAGATTTGTACCCCAGAGCATGAATGGGAGTCAAGGACTGTCACACATGGAGGGAAACCTGATCCATCTCACTGCCCCATGCTTCAGCAGCCAGAAGAACCCAAAGGAGTGAAGTGTCATAAACCTGGCAAGCTAATTAGGCTGAAATGTGTCTGTTGACACAGGCAAGAAGAGCCTGGGCTGCTGGAACTGCTGACTTTTCCTGGCCTTCCTGGGGACACAGCTGGGGGCTGCTGTGGTCTCAGGTCTCCCCACACAGAAGGAGTGGTGGGAGCAGCAAGCTGGGGAAAGCCAGGAGCACCCAAAAGCTTCAGAGCTAAGGTTGGATGCTGTGGAGCCCCAAGGCAGTGCCAGGGGCAGCAGGGACAGTCCCAGTGCTGCCCTGGCACTTGGACTGGCTCCTCTCAGAGATGCAGGAGCTGAGGGCACAGTGCCCAGGTGAGGAGGGAGATAAGCACTTCCAGCAGGGCTTGCCAGAGCACGAAGTGCAGCCACGAGCACAGAGGAGCACCAGGAGGTTATGCCAAAGCCCAGGACCCAATCCTGTTTGCCAGCCCTTCCCTTTCCCAAAGCAGCACAGCTTCCCCAGGAGCAAAGGCTGGAGCAGCAGAGGGGAGAGATGGACTCTGTGGGGGAGAGGGGGGGTCCAACCATCCTCATCGTCCCCATGTCCCCCCCCCCAGCCAGCACCCGTGTCCCATGCACTGTCCTGTCTGACTGGGCTCTGCCAGGCACATCTGGGCAGCTGTGGCCCCAGTCCAAGAGCATTCCAGATGTCACACTCCCTGGGGAACTGCCCCATCCACCTGCAGAGCTGGGAAGAACCAGGCACAAACTGTTTCAGAAGGGGAAGGAGAGGGAAGAAACAAGAGTAAATTCCCGGTGGATGTTTTTCCATGGCCATCTCCAGAACGGCTGCTGCAGCTCAGCACTGCCCGGCACCTCTTCGTTTGCTCCACACCTCCGGGGCACCCAGTGGGGCTGCCAGGGATCTTCCTCCTGCTGAGCACTCTGGAGCAACACTGGGAATCCTTGGGAGTGAGGGATGGCTGGTCCAGCTTGGCTGCTGGAGCATGTCGTGCAGGGCGGGTGCTCCCGCTTCCCTCCTTCCCAGCACGGAGAGAGGAGCCCACAGACAGGTGAAGTTACCACTCACATCCCCACGGGAAGCTCATGCCGAGCTCAGTTTGCCTCCAAGGATGCTCTGGAGATGTGACAGGAGGTGACAGCCAAGTGTGAAGCCCCTCTCCCCGAGCCTGCAGCGTTTTCCACTTCCAACGGTGGTGACTCCAGTGCAGGGAGAAGGGATCCTACTGCTGGTCGTGGCTTGCCCAGGGCTGGAGTGAGCCCACACGCCAGGTCACTGCTCCCTTCCTGCCCCAGACACGGGGCTGTCTGGCCCCATATCCCGCTGCTGCCTCCACCTCTTCCCAGTGCTCCAGCTTTGTTCACTTGGTCTTTGTTCAGCGCTGCTCCTGGAAGTGCCTCCAACAGCTCTGGCGTGTGGGGAACGGGCGCTTCCCTCCACCTCGGGCTTTCCTCACGCATCCGTGTTCCTGCTCCGCTTTGCCTGGAAGTGCCCCAGTCCCTCGGATCTCTTCCATCCCTGCTCCCTCCCAGCAGCTCCGGGACAGCCGTGGGGCACCTCCTCTCCCACAGCAGATCTCCGGGAATAAAGCAAACCTTGCAGAGCACCTCGGTCGCCTCCCGGGAGGAGCAGGGGCACTCCTGCCACTTGCTTTGCTGCTTAACTTCCTTTTCCCAAATCAGAAGTGGCCGAAGCAAAGAGATGGTGAATTCAGCACATGAGTTTGTTTGTTTTTTTATCATGGAAGGTACAAGCCAGGCAAGGAAGAACATCCCCTTGCTGTGGCTACATTCGCTTTTAGTGGCTTTCCGAGCCGAATCTGAGAATTCCTCTCTTTATATCCAGTCTCTCTTAATACAATTTTAATATTCTGGTTGATCCTAAAGATGCAACGTTAACTATAGAAACAGCAGCAGAAAAGCGGAGGGTACAAGACATGTTTTTATACAAAAAAAAATTCTTTCGTCGCTTACAAAACATATGCAAAAGAAGCTAAAAAAAACCAAAAGGCATTGCTATTTGTTCTACATAAAAAATCTCATAACTAATGTTCTTTTTTTTTAAAAAAGAAATATCAAGCTTAGGCACAATTTTGCTGCTGGCTGCTTGTGAACAAGCCAAGAGAACACGCCACCCCCTCCTAACTGAGTGATATGTATTGACTGTTCTGCACTTTATACTTAAGGCAATTTTTTTGTTTTCGTTCTGTTTTTGACAAAAAGTGTTTTTTTCCACCCCTTACGTCACACCAGGATCCGTCTGCGTGTGTCAGTATGAGCAGTACTACAGTTCATGGTTCAAGAAGGTTGCAGGTCACACCGAGGGCTTTCTTCCTACAGATCTCTGTATCCAGAGGAACAGGGAGACCTACAACTAAAATAAAATAAAAAAAAAAGAGTCTGAAGTGATGGAAATCCAAATGAGAATAAACCTGTGCTCCTTGCATGGGGGCCCTGAGGCTCCTGCTGCAGCCTGTTCCTGCAGGAGTCAGCCCACGGGGCTGCAGCAGAGCTGGGACATGAGCTTTGCCTTTGTTTGGGTCAGGCCACCCTCAGGCACCCACTGGGACAGGGGACACCAAGGGACTGTGGCCCCTCCATGCACCCCTGGTGGGATCAGCTGACCCACCACTCCTGGATCTGCTCAACCCCTCCCATCATCTCTGCACCACTGGGATAAACAGGCTCGGCTGCTCCTGGCCAAGCACAGGGTCCCCCTAAAAATGGAGACAGACCCTCAGAACTTGTGCCTGCTACAGTTCCAGTGAAGGATTTTCACCTTCCCTGACTGTCCTGGCATTTCTGGGACCTGCCCATTCCCTCCCGTGGAGCCACAAGGAAAAGGAGTTGCTGGTTTCCAGTGGCCAACTGGGGCAGGTCTTGGAGATGCAGAGCAGAGATGAGCTCACTCAGGGTGGGGAGAGCACAGAAACCCCCCATCCCAGCCATGGGGCTGCAACCCCTCCTGTGGGCCAGAGGCTTTGGGTGTCCACAGGGCACATGACATGCACAGAGAATCATGGAATGGTTTGGGTTGGAAGGGACTTTAAACCTCATCTCCTTAAAATCCCCTGCCATGGACAGGGACACCTTCCACTAGACCAGGTTGCTCCATGTCCCATCCAACCTGGCCTTGAACACTTTCAGGGATGGAGTGTCCCCAGCCTTTCTGGGCAACCTGTGCCAGCGCCTTGGACACGTGCAAGTCACTGATTTCAGGGAAATGAAGCAGGACCTTGGCTGGTGCTGAGGGAATGGGGCTGAGCAGGCAGAGCAGAGCAATGTGTGTTGGCACGGGGTCGGGGTGTGGCATCACAGGGGAAAAATGGTACCTTTACATGTGTCCAACAGGGTTGTGACCGTCTCCTAGACCAGGATGTGAAGCTGAAAGTGTCATCTGGGGGTCTCCTACCACTCCAGACACTTTCTCCTCTTCCCGACGCTTCAAGCAGGCTGCTTTAGGGTTCAGGTTGCGCTCTGTGCCAGGAACAGGGAGGGGGAGCAGCCTCAGTGTGGGCAACAGCATCACACAGGGCAGCAGCAGCACCCAGGAGGGAGAGTGAGGACAGAGTCCCAGAGCAGCCCCACGGCACCACGTGGGGGGACAAGCCCCGTGCAGCTGCTCCCTGCTGTGCCTGCAGGAATTTGGCTGGACCCCTGTTCGAGCAGAACGCCAGGTCTGGCTGGACCCCCATGCCAATTTAAACATAGAATCCCAGAATGGTTTGGGTTGGAAGGGACCTTAAAGATCATCCAGTGCCATGGGCAGGGACACCTTCCACTAGCCCAGGTTGCTCCAAGCCCTGTCCAACCTGGCCTTGGACACTTCCAGGGATGGGGCAGCCACAGCTGCTCTGGGGAATCTGTGCCAGGGCCTCCCCATGTGCCTGTTTCAGGAACCCCCACATGCCTCAACCAGCTCTCAAGAGTTGAGGACTGAGTTTTTCAAAGCTGCTTAATGGGATTCAGGTGCCAAATTTCCATTAGGCAGGAGGGGAGAGGGAGAGAGAAGCCTCAAATCCATCCTGGGCTGGGGCCAGGGAGAGCTCAGCCAGCCCCCAGGGGTGCTGCTGGCACTGCAAACACACACCTCGCACTGAAAGCAGGAGTCAGGACAGAGATGCACGAACATGCAGAGACAGGGGGGAGAGACAGGCCCCAGAGTGCCCCTGCCAGCTGGTACCATACCTCGTACTTGCTGCTCCAGGCCCAGAATGACCTGCACTGCTTGCTGTAGGATGATCAGTTTGGTCTGTGCTTTGTCCGTTTTTAAGTGCATCTGACACATTCGTCCCAGTTCCTTAAAGGCCTCGTTAATGTCCCGCACACGCACCCTCTCCCTGGCGTTATTGGCCATTCTCCTCTCCCGGTCCCTCAGATCTTTGTCCTCCAGTGACAAGGCCTCGTCTGTACTGCTGGGTTCACAGCACCACAGGGGTTAGTCAGGAGGTGGTACCAAGGGGGGGTTATATGTTGCCGTGCTGGGAGTGCTCCTGGTGTCCACTGGAAACGGCCCAAACAGCCTCACTTTGCAAAGCCAATTCCTCTGGGTCCTTCCAGGAGCGGCCCGGGCTGTGTCACCTCTGCAAGTCAGGTGAAGGTGCTGCCAGCATGAGGCTGGGTGCCCACAGGGCTGGAGGGTGTCCACAGGGCTGGAGGATGCCCTTGGGGATGGAGAGTGCCCTTAGGGCTGGAGGGTGCCCACGGGGCTGGAGGGTGCCCACGGGGCTGGAGGGTGCCCACAGGGCTGGAGGGTGCCCTTGGGGCTGGAGGATGCCCTTGGGGCTGGAGGGTGCCCTTGGGGCTGGAGGATGCCCTTGGGGCTGGAGGGTGCCCACGGGGCTGGAGGGTGCTGCTGCAGGGGCAGTGACGCGGCATCGACACCGACACCTTCTCTCCTCTGCAAAATTTTGCCTCCCTGTTTTTGTTTTCAGCTGAAAACTCCAAGCCTGGGGGGCAGGTCTCAGCCAAAAACATCAGGTCTGAACCCCAAAAAAAGACTTTTTGGCTGAAAGCAAATCCCTCTTTGTAAGATTTCCCTCCAAAACTCCACCTGCAGCTCCCAGTGAAGGCATTTCTGGCAGTGGTGCCACAGCAGCAGGAGCAGCCTGGCCTGGCACCCTCTTAGGGGCTGGGGGCAGCACCAGGGGCAGGAGCCAAGTGCCTGGACTGCTGCTGAGGATCAGACTCAGATGCAGACACTGGGTCCCACCAGAAGGGGGTGATTTTCTTTTCCAGGCACACTCAGAAGCTCTGGGAGAGCCTCTGCTGCCGACAGCACTCCATGGATGCCCGAAACAGGCTGGGACAGGGGGGAGGCAGAGTCATCCTGGCAGCACCTTGAACCGTGGCCTTGCCCGCAGCCCGACCCCTCCAAAGCCCCAGTTTATTCACAGACGACCTTTCCCCCAGAGCAAAACTTCCTGCAGGAAGACACCTATCTGAGGAGGGTCCTTGGGTGAGCCCTGGCACTGGGACAGACTGTGGCCTTCCAGGGGAGCCATGTGGGGATAAGCCTTCAGTGAAGAGGGGCCACAGAAGCAGAGCCTTCCTGGGGGGCTGGAGGGCCTCTGAGCGGTGTATGGACGCAGGAAGGGGGAGCAAGTGCTCCCCAGGCAATGGTTTGCCTGTGTGGGACAGAGAGCTGCCCACTGTCCCTGCCTGCAGCCTCTCCTTGCTGCCTCGTTCCTGTCCTTGTCCCCTCCTCACTGCCCCAGCTGGCACTGCCACTGTCTCTCCACACACCCAGGATGGGCAGGGGGATGGGGCCACTGAGCCACCCCACAGCAGGACCCCAGCTCACTCCTCCCAGCTCAGGCTGGTGGCCATGGGTCCTGGCTGGTGGCTCTCCTGGGATGTCACAGCTTGGATGTCACTCCTGGGCAGGATGGAGCCACCTCCCTGCCACCAGCACAGGGAGTTCTGGCAGCTCTGGCTGCCTTGTGCCTCGATCCAAGGGGTCACCGACCTCCCCTCAATCTCCTCCTTTCCCTTCCTGCCCCATAGCTACTGTGGCAGCAGGAGGGTCCTGGCAGCCCTGGCTGGGCACACAGGGACCCGACAGCCCCATTTCCATGGGGTGTGAGAGTGGGATTCTCTCCTGGAAACCCACAGAGAGGGGACACAGGCTGCCTGCACTGACACTGCTGAGGGCAGCCCACCAGGCTCAGCCACTTCCCTGGCTGCCTCCAGGAAGGGTTTAAAAAGGGACAAGCGTGGGAGACCAAAGTGAACACGGTGCCAACTCTGCCTAAGCCCTGCCCCCCTCGGTCCTGCCTGGGATCCGTGAGCAGCAAGTACAAGGTAGAGTGGGACCACCGAGAGGTCACGGCTGGGGACTGTCTGTAGGAGATCGGAAAGAACAGAACCAAAAAATAAAAACTCGAAATAAAATGGAAAAAAAAAAATCAAAAGGAAGGGGAAATTAAAAAAGAGACAGGAAAAAATATACATGTTATGAAAGGCAAAAAATTACAAACTGAAGAGAGGCACAAAGGACTCCAACATCAAGGCACAGCAAGGCCAGCAGAGAGGAGCACAGCCAGGCACAGCCCCCGACGCGTGTTACGACAGGCTCTGCAGAGAGAAAGGGGGTTATCCTGCCCCGGCACCCCGGGCTGGAGCGGGAACATGCACTGTGGGATGCGGGAACAAAGCAGCAAAGTCCTCCGGAGCGGGACACCGAGCCCTCCACTTCCCATCCCACGGGGATGCAGCACCCAGGGGCGGGTGCACAGAGGGGTGCACTCGGGAGATGGGTGCACAGAGGGGTGCACTGGGGAGATGGGTGCACACACGTGTGGAAGGACGTGAGGGTGCCCCAGGGAGGGGCAGACCCTACACACACCCACCGGCAGCTCAGCTCGGAACGCGCAGAGCTCCCAGCTTTTGTCTGGGACCAGCCTGTGCAGGCAGCGAGGGCTGCTCAGCCCAGGGCATCCCGCTGCCCCTGGCACAGCTCCGGTGATCCCAGGGGTTTGCCAGGTGCCACACAGGTGGGACAGGAGCGCAGAGCCCCGCTGGGCACGAGGTGGGACAGGGATGTGCTCTGTGCTCGGAGCAGCCCTTGGCAATGGCAGATTTGGGTCCCTCTGGGAGATTTGCTGGCTGGGGTTTTTCCAAGCTGGCCAAGCACGGAGCAGCCCTGGCTGCGGGGGAGTGACGGCGCAGGGCATGCAGCACACGCAGTGGCAGTGGGGAACGGAGGAGAGAACAGCAGGGAGGGATGCAAAAAAAGGCAAAAAAAATAAAAACAAAAAGGACATCAACAGCCTTGGGTTGGTCCCCAAGGCCACAGGGGAGAGAGACAGTGCGAGGCACCACAGCACGTCACAGGAGACAGACAGACAGACAGCCCCGTGCCGATCAGATACGTAAAATATCACCACTCCGGGACCCTCACTGACCTCTAACTTGTTGCTCCAGGTTCAGTATGACTGATACGGCCTGGTGTAGGATTAGCAGTTTGGTCTGCGGTTTTTCGCTGTTTAGGTGCAGTTGGCACATGCGTCCGAGCTCTTTAAAGGCCTCGTTGATGTCCCGGACCCGCAGGCGCTCACGGGCATTATTGGCGACCCTCCTTTCTCTCTCTCTCTCGGCTTTTTGCTCTGGGGGAAGAAGATCGTCCTCCTCATCCTCATCTTGACTAATGGTTTAAAATAAGAACGAGACAGGGACATTCCTCGCGTGCACTCTCAGCACTGGTCAACTCACAGACAAGAAACACACGGCGAGGCACCGAGATGCTGAGCCCCGCGTGGCCCCCGGTGCCCCGATGGGACCTGCTGGCCTGTGCCACACACTCGGGCACAGGGGCACGCAGGGACTTTGGAGAGAAGCAATTAAGGCTCTTCTTCTGCCTCATTTTGTTTTGTTTTGGTTTGGTTTGGTTTTACACAACAGAGAAAGAAACCACGATGCAACTAAAACTTGTTGCTGGGAGGGCACAGGGTGGCCCCGAGAAGGTGAGGGCTGACACTGGAATCCCCAGCTGGAATTTGGGAAGACACAGCCCTCTGCCTCCAGGGCAGGAGTGGGGCTGGCACTGCCCTGCTGGGCACCTGGTGAGGTCTCTGAGCTGGTGGTGGGGCTGCAGAACAGCCAGCGAGCTGGAACCTGACCCGCTGCCACTTCTCGGCTGGATGTGGCAGAGGACACAGGAGCCCAAAGCAGACAGCAGAGATGCCCCAAGGCAGGGAAGATGTCAAACCTTCCCTTTCTGGGGCTGAGCACTTGCTTTTTCCTGTGCACAGCCCCGAGGGCCCACACAGGCGGGTGCAGCTGCTGTAGATGAGGTGCATCCCTCTGCTTTAGGAGCATGAGGAAGCCCTGGGCCCACAGGGACAGGAGCCAGCAGGAGGGTGGCAGGGACCCTTCCCCTGGGGCAGCAGCAGGAGCCCAGGCTGTGTGAGGCCACACCAGGCTCCCGGGGTGGGCAGGGGCTGGAGGTCTGTGCCACAGGATGACCCTCAGCCTCACGGGTCAAGCTGCACCCCAGCCCAAACACCCCCAGCCTGGGAACAGAGTAAGCGAAGGGAGAGACCTGTTCAAAGAGCACCTTGTTCTGTTCCGAGAGGGTTTCAGCTCCTTCTTCTCCTCCTCTGAGTTATCTGCCACTGATGTGTTCTCTTCGTCCTCCTTCTCTTCCCTCTTTATTTCGCTCGTTCCCGAGGAGACGCTGCTCCGGCCCAGCCCCCCGGACAAACCTGCTGAGAGAGCAGAGCCACGTGCAGGGCTTGAGGGGCCTGACCCACACAGGAGGCTGGGGGGTCCCCAGGCCCTGCTCCTGCTGTGGCATCCCAAGCTCATCCTGCACTGCTGCTCTGCAGGCAGGGAAGATGGAGGCGTGTTGGCTCTGCCCTGCTGCTGCTCCCTGTTCTCCCTCCACCTCCCACGCCCTCTAAAATGAGAGCTCAACCTCTCCAGCAGAGCAGGGCCTGGGGGGCTGTGCACCCACAGCTAGCAGGAGGGACAGGGACATGTAGGTCAAACCTAGTAGGATTAGATGGGATATTGGGAAGAAATTCTTGGTTGTGACGGTGGTGGGGCCCTGGCACAGGTTGCCAGAGCAGCTGTGGCTGCTCCATCCCTGGCAGTGTCCAGGGCCAGGTTGGATGGGGTTTGAAGCAACCTGGGATGGTAGAAGGTGTCCCTGCCCATGGCAAGGGGGTGGAACTGGATGGGCTCTAAGGTCCCTTTCAACCCAAACCAGTCTGGGATTCTATAAAATCTCTGGAAAAGGCTCAAGGTCAAAACTGCCCTGTGGATCATGCAAGGAAGCACCAGCCTTGCAGGAGCATCCATGTCCCCCTGGGCTGCTGCTGCACAGGGCTGGACCTGACAGGTGACCCAAACTCCCTCTCTCCCTGGCAGGTGAGCCCTGGCACAGGTGAGCCCTGGCACAGGTGAGCCCCGACGTGCAGAGCTGCCTTACCGCTGTACGTGTCCTGCTGCCTGCTGAGGTCGGGGAGTGAGCTGGGCTGGGATGGAAGTGTGACGTGGTTGTGGAGCAAGCTGGGGTTGCTGGACAAGCCGTCTTCGGGGTGACCTCCTCCCACCTACAGCACAACAAGCAGAGCAAGGGGGACATGTCACAGCCAGCAGGCAGGGGGACAGTCACCTGAGGACACCCCCAGGGCTCCATGGACTGGGACAAGGCCCAGCTGTGTGCTCCCCTTGCACAGCCCCATCACCCAGAGCACAGGCACGAGGGAGGGAAGAGCCAGCCTGCTCCAGCACCAGCTCTCTGAGGACTGTGGCAGTGACACTGCAGCTCTGCACATGAACTGGGCCCAGCCCAAAGCCACCAGCAGAGCTGTGCCCCCTGCCATGGAAAAGCCCCTCCCTGCCTGGGTGCAAGGCTGGCACACTGGGAAGGACACGTCCTGTCTCCATCAAGCACCACTGTTTCTGCCACCACCCAGTGCCATCAGAGCGAGGGACATCCCAGCAATGTGAACTTGGCTCTAGAAAGGGTGAGGGCCAGGCAGCCCTTCCGAGCCCACGGCCCCCAGGCTGTGCCACACAGGCCAGGGACTGGCAGGACAGAGCCAGCCCTGCTGCCCACATGCTGGGTTTGCAGCTGGCAGGACACATGTGTGTGATCACATCTGATTCCTTGCTCAGGAGCAGAGTCCAGGAAGCCTGGAAGGGGCTCACAACTGGTTTTAGAGTCTGGAGATGTGCTGCTGCAGCAGGCAACCAGTTCTGCCAAAAATGTGCTGCTGTGGTCACCAGCCTCTGGACAAGGGGCATCCTGGTGACCCAACATGGGACCTCAGCATCCACATGCTCAGGGAGCCTGGAATCTGTCCCATTCCTTGGAGCCAGAAAGAGCCCTCACACACCAGCACTCCCCACACGCAGGGTAGGACACGGTGCCTGCCCAAACCATTCAGAGCAGGGAATTCCTGGTGATACCTGGCTCTCTTAAACCCACTGGATCCCTCCTCTCCTTCTCCCTGCATACTCCAGGGATGGTTTGAAGCTGTTTTGAGGGATTTCCATCCATGTTGCAGGTAAAGAAGAGCTTTCACCACTTCTGCCTGCCCTGAGAAGGGGCATGAACAAAGTGCACACAGAGCTTGTGCCAAGAGCCATGTCTGTGCTGAGGGTGGACTCGGTGTGCCCGGAGAAGCTGTAGCTGCCCCATCCCTGGAACTGTTCAAAGCCAGGTTGGACAAGGCTTGGAGCAACCTGGGATAATGGAAGGTGTCCCTGACCATGGCAGGGGGTGGAAGGAGATGGGATTCAACCCTCCCTGCGGGAACACAGCAGGTGACTTCCATGCACGTCACCCACCCAGCACTGTCAACACCTGACCCACGCTGGGCCACGCTGAGCTGTTCTCATCCCTCTGGACGCCAGGGCACCCCACACGCAGCACGTGTCCCCAGCGTGTCCCCACCAGCCGCCACGATGCCCCCACACCTACCAGGCTCGGGTGCCTGTTGCCCAGGGCCATGACCGAGGCAGGGAAGGCCTGGCCCAGGCTGCCCACGGCAGCACTGTGGGGTGGTGCTGAGCCCAGGAGCCCGTGCATGTCCCCGTGGTTGCTGGGCATGGCAGCGGTCTGGCCCACGGCGTGGTTCCTCAGCACGTGGATGGCTTCGTCCAACCTGTCTTCCATTTTGTTTTGCTGGAAGGACAGGACAGAGAGAGGTCTCTGTTAACTGCCCGTCCCTGGAAGTGTCCAAGGCCAGGTTGGAGCAACCTGGTCTGGTGGCAGGTGTCCCTGCCCATGGGAATTATATGGGCTTTAAGGTCCCTCCCAACCCAAACCATTCCATGATTCCATGATTGTAATCCCATTAAGCCAGCAGCCTGCTGCAGCTCTGCACTGCAGGACAGCTCGTGGCAATCCAGCACTGAAGTACCAGGGATGGGGACAAATAACCCCCAGTCAGTGCCATCCCCTAAAGGCACGAGGGGTCACACCAGTCACACCAGCAGAGTTGCTCAGGGAAGGGAGGGAGAAATCCATCCCACTGGGCCAGACCCCAGGATGGGCCAGGGCCATGGATGGTGGGAGGGTGCCAGGCTGTCCAGGTGCCAGCGAGGCTCCAGGCCCAGGAACACATCCATCCATCTCGACCAACCACCTGATTCCAGGCCCTGGCCATTCAGGGGAGAGGATCTCCGCCAAAAATCCTTCCCCACCAGGCCCCAGGGGACGGGAGAGCAAAGGAGCAGCCACTCACCAAAGTGTGGAGGCTCCCTTCGTAGCTGGGAGATAAGGCACCCGCTCCGCTCGCCCGCGGCCACTGCGACGTGCCTGGGGACAAACGGAGAGCTGGGCACCGGCACCGGCTGCCACTAGATGGGGCTGGAAGCTGGGCTGTGGCACGGCACTGCAGGGGCCACCACGCTGAGCACAGGCCACCGTGCCACGCTCAGCACCCCATGGCACCGCAGGGATCACCACGGCACTGCACGGCACCAACGTGGGACACCACGGCACCACACAGGCCATCACAGCACCACATGGCATTGCACAGGCCACTGTGGCACCACGGCACTGCATGGGCCACCACTTGGCACCTCGTGGCACTGTGGGCTCAGCAGGGAGCTGAGCTCAGGCCTTCAGACTCAAGAGGTTTCCAATTGTCCCTGGTCTCAGTGACACGCTGTGACCTTGGGGCTGCACCCCGGGCATGGGGAACTTGGGCACCAGCTCTGCTGGGCACAACGGGACCTTGTCCTGCCCGAGGGCAGCAGGGACAGGCTTTCACCAGGTGCTGGAAATGGGTTCTAACTGGTTGGCCTCTTCCCAGTTCCCAGTGTGCTTCTCCCATGGGAGACAAATGCAGGGACAGCCTCTGTGAGATGGGATGCTCAGGGACAGGATCAGGAATGGCATGAGCAGGTCCCAGGGTCACTGCCACCCCTGGGCTCTGTAGTGAGGGTTTGGGGCTGATCTGGGAAGCTCCCAAAAGCAAACCCAACCCAGAGAACAACATCTGTCACTCACCTGCAAGCCCCTGCGGGGAGCCGACCGGTGTGGAGGGGTTTGAGGAGAAGTTATTGCTAGAGTGATCAGGGGAGTAAATCTGGAGAGAGAGGGAGGGCAGTGAGCAGCGCCCACCCTGAGCCACTGCCCCCTCCCAGCAGCACCCACCACCCACTGGGACCCCTGAGGGGACCCCCTGTCCCAAACCCACACCCAACGTGAAGGCCCAGCCCGGCTCCCCCCAGCCCCCCCATCAACCCCAGGGTCTCTCTCTGTCCCCACCCCTGAGTGCAGCCTCCAATCTTCAGGTCCCACCTTGAAAGGACATGAGAGCCCTATGGAATTGTCACAGGGTGCACTGCCAGCCCCCCTCTGCCACTGTGCAAAGGTCACTGAAGGGGACAAAGGCGACTCTGATAACCCAGTGAGACCAGTGCCCTCCAGTCCGAACCAGCACATGCAGGGCCAGGACTACTGGGACCTGCAGGTCCTGCCATGGGGGCTGTGCAGGGTGGTCTTGGCAGAGGTTGGGGGGTCCTGGGCTGGTCATGGGGCTGCAACAAGCAGGGCCTCAGCTTCCTCATCTGCCAAGAGGCACCAGGACCAAGATGGCAGCACATGGAGTGGGGAAAGCTCTCCCTCAGAGTCTGCCATGGATTTGGGCTGCATTCACCCAAACTTTTCACTGTGTCCATATTCCCTGTTTTGTATGGAGAGGGGGTCCAGTGAGCAAGAGCACCAGGAGCAGGTCAGGGATGATCCCAACCCTTACCGAGGCCAGTGCCTTCCCGAGCGCGTCTCCAGAGCTCCCGGCTGTGGTTCCTCTGTTACCTGCCAGGAGGGGACACAGATGTCACTGCCAGGGCACCAGAGCCCAGCAGGACCTGGCACCCTACGAGACCTTCTCTGGGGTCACCTGCTCTGAGGTGGAAACTTTTTGCTTTTAGTGCTTTGCTTGACAATGAAATGTTTGTCTGGCTCAGGGCAGCCCGGACGGGGGCACAATCCCCAACAGCTTTCAGGGGGCTGCACGAAGGTCTCTCTAAGCTCTGGGTTGGAGGTGCCACCAACAGCAATCAGATGTCTCTGCTGCAGCACAGCCCATTGCCATGGGGCATTTTAAGCTCCTAAAATAACCAATGGACTGGATGATCTTGGAGGTCTTTTCCAACCTTAATGATTCTACCATTCTATGAATCCCAAACTTGATTCCTTGTAGAAAAATAAGAGTTTTTCTACAAATCCAGGTAAGGATCTTCGTTTCCTGGGGAGCATAAGTTCATTTCAGTAACAGGTTTGGTAACAGGTTCAGCAGGGTCAGAGATTAAAGCACTCAGGGGTTAAAATGGCAGCACAAACATTCCCATTCCAGATTTAAGTGAACAGCTTCACACAGGTGCAAATCCTTCCTGCAACTCATGTAAGCCACAGCACCTCCAAGGGATAATGTCAGAGCTCCTGGGCCCCTCCCAGATCCACCACAGGAGGTGTAAACCCCACAGGTGTCTCCCTGCTCCAGGTATCCAGCAGCAGGAACCTCGCTGTGCCTCACGAAGCGACTCCAGGCACAGGTGACACACGAGGGGTTTTGGATGCCTCAGGCATCGGGTTTGCCCAAGACTTTGGTTTTCCAGGTGAGCCTGTGCAGGGCAAGGGGGTCCCCCCGGGGGCTGGACGTACCCATCATATTGTCTGTGCCGCTGATCGGGGGCGTGTGACTGGACACTCCGTAGGGCGTGGAGGCCGAGGAAAAGCCGGACACGGAGGGGAGTCCCCCGTTCACCTCTCCTGAATGCAGCTGGTAGTTCTGGCAGGGAGGAGGAGATGGGTGAGAGGAGCCCTGGGAAAGCTGCTGGGCTTTGGCATCGGCCCAGAGCCATGGAAGGAGGTGACATGGAGGTGACAGGGCGCCCCAGCCCCGGGGGACACGTTACCATGCGTTCGTGCTGGTGTAAACTGTTGAAGCCACTGGGCTGTGGGAGTGGGGAGGAGGAGCTGCCCAGCATGGCACCGTAACTCGACTGGCTCATGGCACCCGGGGAACTCCACAGGTCTGGCGAGTTATGGAGTCCATCTGCAAGGAAAAGTGGAGCTGGGCAGGGCACAGACACCCCAGGCAGCCCCCAGCCCCCCAGGGGGAGGTCAGCCCGGGCTGAGGGGCTGTGACTGTCCCCATCCTGTCCTGTCTACACTGAGCATCCCCTGCTGAGCAAATCGGGACTATCTCTCTGGGACCAGGGACAGGAGCCAGGGAAGGGCTGGAGCTGTGCCAGGGGGGTTGGGATGGATCTCAGGGAAAGGTTCTTCCCCCACAGGGTGCTGGGGCACTGCCCAGGCTCCCCAGGGCAGTGGGCACGGCCCCAAGGCTGCCAGAGCTCCAGGAGCGTTTGGACAACGCTCTGAGGGACAAGGTGGGACTGTCGGGTGTCTGTGCAGGGCCAGGAGTTGTGACTGGATGATCCCTGTGGGTCCCTTCCAGCTCAGGATATTCCGTAATTCTATGATTTCAGGGCTGCTTTTCGTCTCATGCACTCCTGTCCTGAGCCTCCTCCATCTAATCCCTCCTGTGGTCTGTGACAATCCAGGCAGCCCCTGCTCTGCCCCACGGTGTGAATAACTCACCTGCCATATAAAAGGCTCCAGGATACACAGTGCTGGGAGGTTTTGAGGGAGTATATCCAGCTGGATCCCTGCTGTAGTCATCACCTGAGTTGGATGGATACACCTGTGGGGCAGGAAAGAGGTTGAAGAGAACTGGCCACTCCAAGGCCCCACATCCTCACCATGCCTCTCCCTAACCCTGCACAGCCTAAACTTCAAATTTAAAATTCAAACTTAAACTTCAGCAGTGTCTGAGTGGCCTCTCATGGCAACAGAGCAGCCTTTCATTCAACTGGCCTTTCAAGGACCTGGAGGGGCAGGACAGGGAGAATGGCTTCCCACTGCTAGAGGGCAGGGTTAGATGGGATATTGGGGAGAAATTGTTGGCTGTAAGGGTGGGGAGGCCCTGGCACTGGTTTCCCAGAGAAGCTGTGGCTGCCCCATCCCTGGAAGTGTCCAAGGCCAGGTTGGACGGGGCTTGGAGCAACCTGGGCTAGTGGAAGGTGTCCCAGCCCATGGCAGGGGGTGGGACTGGATGGGCACTAAGGTCCTGTCCATCCCAAAACATTCCACGAGTCCAGGAGCTTCACTTTTATTCATCCCACAGCAGATCTGGGCAGCACTGGAGAGGTTCAGCCGAGTCCTTGAAGGTCACAGCCCTGTGGGCAGTGGGGCAGGACACAGGGCACAGGGTGCAGGGCACAGAGGGCACAGGGGACACCCCCAGCCCCTCTGCCTTCCCGTAACCCCGTGGGTCCCCCAGCCCCCTCCTGCAGAGCCTGCCAGCACCAGCAGAAGTTTCGACTCTGCTCCAGTTCCGTTTTCCGCGGTTATAAGTTTTTCTGGGTAACCACAAAAGCCACCACTGCTGTGCGGTGACCCCGCGCCAGGGGACGGGCTGGGGGCTGCCACCAGGGGCTGCTGTGGCCTCGGGACCCCCTGTGCCAACCCTGGTGTGTGCCAGACTCCCCAGCACAGCCCCTGCCCAAACCTGCCACACGAACCAGCTCGAGGGGAAACTGTGGCACAGGGGACACCGAGGGCTGAGCAGCCCCTTGGAAGGGTTGTCAAGGGGAGGGGACAGCTCTGGGACAGATTTCTGCAGCACTGCTCAGCTACGTGATTTAACAGCACATTAAGCAACAGAAAAGGCTTTCCCTTCCTTTCTAAACTAACCAAACCCATCCTAGAAAGCCCTGACTGAAAATCACCTTGTGCCAGGGCAAAAACACACCTTTATTTTTTTTAAAAAAAGAAACCCAGAAATTCAATACGCAAAGAAACCGAAATGGCACTCAAAGAAACTGAAATGCCACTCAAAATGATGTGAGAACTTTTGTCACAGCTTATTTTCATCCCCTTTGATTCATTCTGAAACCGACAATCTTTTCTTTTTTAAATCCACCTGAAAGCAGGGGCGGGGACAGGGGCTGGCTGGGCTCTGCCTGGCACACACGGCTCTCTTTGGGAAGGAAACCTGCCCTGAGTTTCTCTTTCCCCACAGCCAGCTGCTCCCTTCCAGCCCTGGCCCTCACCAGCAAGAAGGGGCAGAATTGGTGGTGGGGAATAAAAATCAGAATCACAGAATCGTTTAGGCTGGAAAAGACCCTCAAGATCATCAAGTCCAGCACCACCACCATGTTCACCACTAAGCCACGTCCTCAAATGTCACATCCATGCACTTTTTGAACGCTTCCAGGGATAGTGACTCCACCACTGTCCCGGGCAGCCCATTCCAGGCTTCTTCTTGTTTAAAAAAAAAAAAAAAAAAAATCCCCCAAATCCCACCAAACTGCTCTGAAAAGCTCCAGTGGCTGCACTTCAATATATCCATGGCTTCATTTTCCCCTGGCAGCTGAGGTTCCCATTTCTTGGAGCAGCTTCTCCCAAAACTGGGGCGTTCAGAACCCCAGGGGCAGCCCTGGTCCTTCCCCATGTGTCGGCTCACGGGTGGCTGGACCCTGCAGAGCCACAGGAGCTGAAATCACCTTGTGGGTGTTGGTGCTGTGGATGGAGAGCAGGTGAAGGGATAACAGAGCTGAGGGAGGGTCTGGAGCAGCAGGAGCAGCTGAGGGAGCTGGGGGGGCTCAGCCTGGAGAAAAGGAGGCTCGGGGGGGACCTTCTGGCTCTGCAACCCCCTGACAGGAGGGGGGAGCTGGGGGGGGGGGGGGCTCAGACTCTGCTCCCAGACAGAGACAAGGACAAGAGGAAACAGCCTCAAGTTGTGCCAGGGAAGGCTCAGGTGTGATATCAGGGGAAATTTCTTCACTGAAAGAGTGGTCAGGCACTGGCACAGGCTGCCCAAGGCAGTGGTGGAGTCACCATCACTGGAAGTGTTCAAAGACATACAGATGTGGCACTTGGGGACAGGGGTTAGTGCTGGGGTGATGGTTGGGCTCGATGACCTCAGAGAGCTCTTCCAACGCTCCTGATTCCGTGGTTCTGTGGGGAACTCGTGAACTAAAGGCAAAAAAAAACGAAATAAAGAGAGGGGGGAGGGAAAATCCTGACAGACACTGGCAGCTGCCCTTCATCCCTCACTCGAAAAAGAGAATTCCAGGCCCCTTGGCCTCGGAGGGGCAGCGGGGGCAGCGCCGCGGGCACGGGGAGCCACGCGCGGGCAGTGGGGGAACGGAGCGGGGGGTGTGTGTGTGTGTGTGGGGAGGGGGGGAACGAGAACCCAGCAAATTGCCTTTTCCTATAATTTGATTAAATGGCGGGAGCTGGGCCGGGGAGCCGAGGGAAGCAGCCTAAAGAGCCCCGCGCCATCTGCCAGGGGCTGGCGCCGGGCCAGCGCCAGAGGCAGCTGCGCCGCAGCGGCGCGGGGGGGCCACCGGCCCCAACAGCCATTTCCTACATCCCCGCTGGAAACCGGGAGAGCAAAATCGCAGGGATGGAGGGGCAAGGGGGTGCAAAGCAGGGGGGAGGCAGAGCAGGGGTAGAGGTAGAACAGAGGGGAGTTCGCCTTGTTGCTCCCCCATCCTGGACATCCCCCCCCCCCAACTCCTGTTGGAGCCAAATTTCACCACAGTTCCGGCCCTGACCACTCCAAATTTTTTCCTTCACTGCTGGGCACAGGGGAGGCCGTGAAAAGCCGACTCCATCCCTCACTGCCCCAGCCAAGTGAGGAGCACTGAGCCCCTCCGTGTGGGCACGGCGGCCGAGCCGGGGCCGAGCCGGCGGCCAAGCGCTGCAGGAAACAGTAAATCAGGGCCAGGTCCCCGTTCCCCAGCCCTTCCCCAGCCCGTGGCCCCAGCCCTCAGCCGGCGGCCTCGGGGACCTCCAGGTGAGGTCATTTCCTCCGGTTAAAATTGCCAGCGCGGCGAGAGCCGCTTGAAAAGCCCCAGCGCTGGGATCTGCAGCGCTTTGTGGTGTTGGGTTGTTTTCCCCTCCCTGTTTTTCTTGCTCAAACGCAGGAGCTGGGGTGGGACTTCGGGCAGACTGAGGCTAAACAGAGCAGTGACCAGACTGGGAATTCGCAGGCCGAAGCAGCTCCCCGGCACCGCGCTCGCTGCGGCAACAAAATCCTGCAGGAACTGACTTGCACAAAATCCCTCCCCGGGTTCCTGTGGCTCAGCAGCTGATGTGCAGCAGGGCCTGGGGGGCCCCATCCAGCTCTGAGTCCTGTGCCTGGAAACACCAGCCTGTGGTCAGGAGCTCCAGAGCTGCAGGGAGGCTCCAAGGGGCTTCGTGTCCTGAAGGCAACCTATTGCCTGGAATCATGGAATGGTTTGGGCTGGAAGGGACCTTAAAGCTCATCTCATTCCACTCCCTGCCACGGGCAGGGACACCTTCCACTAGCCCAGGTTGCTACTTTGATCCAACCTGGCCTTGAACACTTCCAGGGATGGGGCAGCCACAGCTGCTCTGGGAAACCTGTGCCAGGGCCTCAACACCCTCATTGCCAAGAATTCCTTCCCAATATCCCATCTCACCCTGCCCTCTAGCAGTGGGAAGCCATTCCCCCTTGTCCTGTCCCTCCATCCCTTGTCCCAAGTCCCTCTCCAGCTCTCCTGGAGTCCCTTTAGGCCCTGCAAGGGGCTCTCAGCTCTCCCTGGAGCCTTCTCTTCTCCAGGTGAACCCCCCCAGCTCTCCCAGCCTGGCTCCAGAGCAGAGGGGCTCCAGCCTTTGGAGCATCTCCGTGGCCTCCTCAGGATGTGAGCACTGAGCCCAAAGGCTGCAGGTTACCAGAACAGGTCTCTCTGTGCCCATCCCTGCCTGGCATCACCCCTCACATTCCCCCTGAACCACCTCACGCTGCTGGTGCCTCTCGGTGCCTTTGGCATCATCACTCCCCCTCCAGCCACCCCCAACCCTTCCAGCCGCTGACCTCGGCGAGTTTTCAAAGCAGCTCGGGAATTACAGATTAAAGTACTTCATTTTAATAAGATGCTGATTAACCTATTTATTTTGCACGGGGTCCAGTGATAACACGGGGCGGGCTCCTGCACGGGCCAGTCAGACAAGAAAGAGCCTTTGATCCACTGCCTTTGAGGCCACTCCTTCTGCTTCACACTTCTCCCGCCGCCTCGGCACGGATTTCTCTCCCCAGGTGTGGAAGTTCAAAAACAAACCAGGAAGCCGGAGCTCATGGCACAGGGAGGGTGAGGGAAAGAGGCAGCACCAGCCCATGCTCCAGAAATCAGAGCTTTGGCATCAAGGGGCAGCCGAGGTGCCAGCCAGGGCAAGGAGGGAGATTTAGGGGGGACATGAGGAGGAAATTCACCCTCATGGGTGGTGAGGCCCTGGCACAGGTTGCCCAGAGCAGCTGTAGCTGCCCCATCCCTGGAAGTGTCCAAGGCCAGGTTGGATGGGGCTTGGAGCCACCTGGGCTAGTGGAAGGTGTCCCTGCCCATGGCAGGGTTGGCACTGGATGAGCTTTAGGGTCCTGTCTAACCAAACCATCCTATGAAAGACCACCGTGCAGGTGTCGGCTCAGACACAGGGAAGGGGCTGGGATTTGGCAAATGCCGAGTGGCTTTTCCTGTGGGAATCGGGGCCCTCCCGGGCACTGCCAGCAGGACGGGTCCAGTCCCGGCACTTTGAAATCCGAGGCCAATAAAGGCCATTTGTTGGGAGTGATGTTTTCCCCACATGTTGTCTGGGCTTTAAAAGCTCCACATTTCACACAGAAACTCGAGGCAGCAACACGGACTCTGCTCTGAGCAGGTTTTCCCTGGTAAAACACAGACCTGGGGCAACCTGGCCCTGCTCACTGGAGCTGGTTTCTGCACCATGGGGATCCACACGGACCCTTCAACACCCTCCAGACTGTGAGCCCAACCTGGCAAGCCCTCAGTGCCTTCCTCCCCCTCCATCCTCCCAAACCAGCATCTCAGGGTGCAATTCCAAAGGCAGAGCCTGTGGTGGAGGTTACAGCTCTGTGCCAGCAGCCAGGGAATGCAACTGCACAGACCTCCCCCATGGATGGGGGTGTTCCCTGGGGAATGGGGGAGCACTGCACCAGCACCAGCTTTGGCAGAGAGTGACAGGACACACTTGGGCAAGGGCACAGCCCCAGCCTGGGGACAGAACCCTGGGACAGAGCCTGGGGACAGAGCCCTGGGCCAGAGCCCTGGGGACAGAGCCTGGGGACAGAACCCTGGGGACAGAGCCTGGGGATGGAGCCCTGGGGACAGAGCCTGGGGACAGAGCCCTGGGACAGAGCCCTGGGGACAGAGCCCTGGGGACAGAGCCTGGGGATGGAGCCCTGGGACAGAGCCCTGGGGACAGAGCCATCCCGTTCCCCTCCAAGCACGCAAACGCTCCAGCCAGGAATGCAGCCTCGGCCGCCAGACAGCTCCCGTATTCCTGCAGGAACCCTCCAGCCCACTCCAATTAGCTTTCCTGGAGATCCCATTACTTGCAGCCACAAAGACATTGTTCAGCCTATTCCCCTGGAACAGCCGCGGGAGCAGGGGGAGCGTATTCCTGCAGGCTGCTCAGCTTTCCCAGAGCGCAGCCCGGGCAGTGCACACACACCTGGAGCGGGCTCAGCTGCCCTCCCCGCTCCAACTGCGCTGGTTTCCCTTCTGGAGTGAAATCCGACCCCTCGAGGATCGCGTTTCACTCGCGACATAACGTCAAACAGAGCAGGGGCCGCAGGGCAGGAGGCCACGGCTCAGGGCTCCGGCTGGGGAGGTGCCCCCGCACCGGGAATGCTGCGGCTCCTTCCCTAAGGAGCTCTCCCTCGCATCACTTCCCCGTTCTCCTGCTTTGGGAGCTGGGAAAACCCTTCCCCATCCTGCTAAAATCCAAACCCTCGATGTTTGGGGTTGCAGGACCCTGGCAGCTCCCAGGATTGGGATAATTCCCAAGGGAGGGAGGAGACACCTGTGGGGAACACGCTGCCGGCACTTACCGAGGAGGGGAGTCCAGGAGGCACCTTCCGAACCTTTTTGGGCTGTCCATCTGGGTTAGGGGAGAGAAGAGAGGGTCTAAGTTTTGAAGGGGCTTAGTGGGAGGGAAAACCAGCTACAGCAAAAGTCTCCAGGGTTGGAAGCTGCAGGTACAGACAGGGCTCAGATCCCAAATGTTCCGCAGCCAAGGAAGCATCAACGGTGAAAATGTCCAAGGATGAACCTCTCCAAACCTCATCTGCACCTTTTGGGGGAAGGTTTCAGCCACAGACAGAGATCCCAGGGCAGCAAGAGGTGTCAACCCACGGGGAAGGGCTCCTTGGGAGAGAACGAGCCCATAAATATAATATTTAATGTTATAAACCCTCGTTGGGGTTTTTTTTGGGAAACAATTTAACTTGAAGTGGGTCTGTGGAGAAAGGGAACACGTGCAGGGCTGGGTTGTATTTTCATTTCTCCTTACATAAGGATATACTTGGGAAAGCTTCACTGCTGCAGGAAGCAGGGATGTGCTTCCCAGGACCAGCCCCCAGTACATCTCTCCAGGTCCAGCTCTGGAGGGACAGTGTCTTGGGGGGGGGACAATTCAGGGGGAGGTGGTGGAGAAACATCATGAGTGGCTCAAGGGGAAGCACAACCAGTGCTTCTGATATTTTAATTTGATATGTTCTTAATTTCTATTTTTAATATTATTATTTCTCATCATTATTATTTATTATTTTTCATAATTAAGGTCATTATTTGTCATAATTAAGGAAGGCTGTGGCTGGGGGGGGCAGGGTGCTAACACAGCAAGGGACTCTGCTGGGATGTTTCTCTGGAGGAGAAATTCATCCCATAGAACACAGAAGAATCATTTTCCAGGCTGAAAATGGGTGGGGACTGCCTTTTTCTGAAAAGCACATCACACAGGGTCACTTCTGGTTTCGTTTGTTGGGGAAAGCCCAAAAGAGCAGCAAGAAAGTGATTCTGGAGGGTGCAGGGGAACTGTGACAAGAAACACAACTTCTGGGGAACTGGAGCTTGTCTTCCCTCCAAAGTTAAACTCACACCTGAGCTCAGCCTTTGCTAAAAGCAAAATGGTTCATTCCCAGGTACATCCAGACATGGGCAAGTCCTGCTTGGGAACTATGGAGCAGGCAGGGAGAGAGTGAACATTCCCTGTGTCCCAGGGCGCAGTTCCCACGTCCTGACAGAGTGTCTGGACCTCATGCTACCCTGTTCTTGGGCTCCAGGGAGGGCCACTGGCCATAAAAACAGAATGCCAATGCACTCCAAGGTTTTCCAGGAATGACTAGTGATGTGCAGTGTGGCTGGAGATGTTCTGAGAAGAACCTCGAGCCGTTTGCTGCTTTCAGCTAACCTGACATTTTCCAGGAAGAAGGAAATTCCACCTGGCTCTGAGCCCTTCATTTTTTTAAAGTTAGACATCTCTAAACAGATATATAAAGATATTTCTATGCATTCCCCTCCCCCAAAAAACCAAATTCACGCCAGGTACATGCACATGGCAACATGAGTTTGTCATCCTCAACCCCTCTGTTCTCATCCCCAGCCTCAGTTCCTCATTCCCAAAGGCAGATCCCACGAGGGCACCTGCCCTCAGGGTGACATCCCTGAGGTTCCCTCAAGCTGTGGCACAAAACCAGCGCGGTGGCACCCGGGGGTGGCACGTGGGGACTCACCAATGCTGCTCTCAGCACCTCTCCTGCGAGGATTGTTGGGGTAAGAGAAATACTGGGACCCTCCTTTGCCCCCCGTGGGGGAAAGTGTGCTCGGGCTGGCGATTCCCATCTCGCTGGGCAGGAACCCGGCCTGCAAACAAGGAGAGAGAGAAGCCCTTCCATGGAATTACGCTGGAAAAACTACTCGCTGGGAGAGAACAGAGCTGCTTTGAGACACCTTCCCACCAACTCAGCTGAGGGGAAAAATAAACACAAGCCAAGGGGCCAGAAGGGAAAACAAACCCGTAAATATGGGGGTGGAGGTATGGGGTAGGTGTGGAGGAACAAGAGGGTCTTTCAGCTTCTGTTTTCCTGCAGGACCCCAGCAAGGAACCCCTGCGAGCCAAGGAGGAAAACCAGCAGGTGCCATCATGGGGAGCATCGTGGTCCCAGCTCACCTGCTGCCCAGGAGGGTGGGATAAGCCAATTCTGTTTGTTTGGGAAAGCCCAAAATAGCAGCAAGAAAGTGATTCTGGAGGGTGCAGGGGGAACTGTGACAAGAAACACAAGTTCAGGGGAACTGGAGCTTGTCTTCCCTCCGAAGTTAAACTCACACCTGAGCTCAGCCTTTGGCAAAAGCAAAATGGTTTATTCCCAGGTACATCCAGACACAGGCAAGTCCTGCTTGGGAACAAGCTGCTGCTGCTGCTCAGGGTGGTTTTCTCTTGTGTTTTATCAGAGAAAAGCCAAATCCCTCTTTCTAAAACCAGGAAACTCCTCCCCCGTGTTTATCCCGGCTGACCTTGGGCACGCTGGGAAGCAGAGCTGGGGGAGCTGGAGCCCAGGGTGCTCTCTCCCTCCTGGGATGGAGCAATCCTGCCTTTCCTCCAGCCCCCCTCACCTCGGGAGGAAGTTCAGTGTATTTACATGGAATTGCACAGGGCTGGCAAAGGGCCTTCAAGTCCCAAAAGCTCGGCTTTGACCCATCTTCCGAGGGCAACAGAGGGAAATAAAGGAGGATTTCAGGCTTTTGAGAAACTGGAAAGAAAAACCTCTGCTTTCAAACTCCGTCTCCTCCAGAAAGGGGTCAGGGAGGGAAAGAGGAGCTTGTGTGTTCACAGCTGGTGACATTCCTGCAATCTGTTCCAGTGCTCAGGTTACCGTCACACCGGACCTGCTCCGCCAAGGAAAGCAGCCCAGAGGGATCCCAGGAGCTGCTGCCCAGCTCCTCCCATGGGCATCTCTGGGATTTTAAGGCCATTTCTCAGAGAAAGGGGTTTTCTTCCCATTCCCTCTCCCTCAAGATGCCTCTGGAGATGGTTCAACGTTAAACAAGAAGGAAGCCACGGCTCTGCCTCGGAGCAGAGTGTTTTTGGGAAGAACCTGCTCCCTCAGCCAGGGCATCTCCACCAGAACATTTTTCATCTTTTCAAAAATAATAAAAAAAAAAGGTCAACCCTCCCCTCACTCCCCCAAACGGGAGCCAGAAGCAACAACTGCTCTGGGGGTCACAGCTGGCTCCGTTCACCTCCCCAGCCCCACACAAGGGGGTTTTGTCTCCCCCTCACATCAAATGGGATCTGCCACCCGATCCAGAGCCCTGCAGCACCATTCCCCCCCCCTCATTTCTGTTACCTTATATCTCCCCTCCTCCACGAGAGCCCAGCAAAACCATCACATCCAAAAGCAACACTTGGCACCGGGCCCGGTTTTGTTTGAGCAGCTTCAGTGGTAAATGAAATCCACTCTGGCACAGCCAGCACAGCTGCTCCAGCAAAGGAAACATCCTCACTTCAGAGAGGAGGAAATTATGACCAATTTGTGTAAAATTAAAACATGTAATGTGTGCGTGTGTGTACACAGATGAAATAAAAGCTGTCCGGCCAAAAGCTCCTCCCGTGGATCAAATGGTGGGACTGTTTCCCCGGAGCCACTCTGGGCACTGACGGGGCACTTGGAGCAACACATCAAAGCAGAGGTGCTCGCTCCTTCCCCAGAAACTATTTCTGGATGCTGGTGGCAGCAGGGAAGATCATCCCAGGGCTGCTGGACTGTGTTCCCGGGCTCGGATTTACGCCTGTGGTATTCCCCACAGGAAGAGAGTCCTTCCCCCAGCACGGCCCGGGGTTCACACGGGGTGACCCGACGGGGCCGGGCTGTGGCTGCAAGAGGCAGCTCTGCCCCCGTGTCCCTCCTGGATTGTGGAGATCATGGAATGTCAGAACGATTCGGGTTTAAAGGGACCTTAAAGCCCATCCAATTCCACCCCCCTGCCACGGGCAGGAACACCTTCCACTAGCCCAGGTTGCTCCAAGCTCCCTCCAGCCTGGCCTTGGACACTTCCAGGCATGGGGCAGCCACAGCTGCTCTGGGAAACCTGGGACAGCCCCTCCCCACCCTCACAGCCAACAATTCCTTCCCAATATCCCACCTAAATCTGCCCTCCTTCAGCTTAAAGCCATTCCCCCTGTCCTGTCCCTCCATCCCTTGTCCCCAGTCCCTCTCCAGCTCTCCTGGAGCCCCTTTAGGCCCTGCAAGGGGCTCTCAGGTCTCCCTGGAGCCTTCTCTTCTCCAGGTGAACCCCCCCAGCTCTCCCAGCCTGGCTCCAGAGCAGAGGGGCTCCAGCCCTGGAGCATCCCAGCAGCTCCACGTCCTGATGTTGTTGCCCCAGAGCTGAACACAGAACTTGGCTGTGGGTCTCCACCATAAAACACAAACACTGCCCAATAATCACTGAAATGATGATACAACAGCACAGAAACCATCTCATGGAATCTCCCTCCCCTAAACTGGGACACAGGGTACTGAGGGATTTTTGGGTTGGAGAGGGAGAGAGAGAGAGAGCCCCAGGGCAGGCAGCAGGAGGGAAAAGATGCCTTCCTTGGCCACCCTGGCACAGGGAAAGGTGTTGCTTGGATCTGACTCACTGGAACTCCCCACCAAGACAGCGTAGCTGGGTCACGGCTGATTAAATACAAGCCAGGATTAACAATAACAAAACAAGTGAGCCTGACTGAAGAGGTTTGGAAAAGAAGTGAGAAGCTGCTACAACCAACATTTTCTAACCTCTGACAACTCTTCTGAGCCAGCAACACACGCCTGTGTGAACTCTTGATGCTCCACAGAGGTTTTGGAGCAGAGCAGAGGCTTTCCAGGACCCCGTGCACAGAGGTGAGATGCAAACCCCAGGCTGGTTTTATTCACAGGCTCTCGCTCCTGGGAGCCAGCAAATCAAGCAAAAAAACCTCCCTGCATTTTATCATTACCTGGTTTAGTCCTGGCATCCCTGTGTCTCTTCCAAACGTGGAGTACGAGGCTCTGTCACTGCTCTTCCCTGCAGAGAAGAGAGAAGACAAGGGTTTGGGTAAGAGGAAGGGGGATGTGTTTTGTGTGCCCCCAAGCACCTGGGCCCCGCTGAGAGGCAAAGCCTGTTTCTGTGAGGCAGCTCCCTCTGCCCCCCATGGCAGTGACAGCCTCCCAAAAAGCTTGTGCTAAAACAGGAGTCGCTTTAAGTTCACAGAGAGCGGGTCCATAAACACCGAGAGCCGGCGCTGCAGCGGCGCAGGGAAGTGCCTGTGGCCATGGAAACTGCCAGTGTCAGCCCAGAGCCAAAAAAATCCCTGCAGACACCTCACATCCAGCCAGCTGAACTTGGCAGAGGCAGGGACGGAGCAAACCAAGCGCCAGGATGAGTGACCAGACTCCACAGGCGCTTTCCAGACAACAGGAAATACAATCCCGGAGCACGAGAGCTGAGCTCCTGCTCCCTTACAGTGCACTGGTCACCTTCTCCCCCTCTCCTGGTGGAGATTCAACTTTCCAAACCTCATCCAGGTCTGAAGAGCAGGGATTAATAGGAAAGCATTCCCTTCCTTGCCAAGCCCCCTCTGTTCAGTCCCACCAGGCAGACTCCTCCTGGCCCGTGGGTTCCTCACAGCCATTGCTGCCAACTGGGATCCACACGGGAGCAGCCCTGTGCCAGCAGTGCCCACGTGAACTTTATAGACTGGTTTGGATTGGAAGAGACCTTAAAACCCATGCAGTTCCACCCCCTGCCATGGGCAGGGACACCTTCCACTATCCCACACTGCTCCAAGTCCCATCCAACCTGGCCTTGGACACTTGCAGGGATGGGGCAGCCACAGCTGCTCTGGGCAACCTGTGCCAGATGAGAAGAGAGAGGAGGCTGCTCATTTTGCAACCTTACCATGGAGGCCTTGAACTTGAGCCAAAAACTTCAGAGTGGGTTCCCCCACTGCAATCCCCAAACCCCAGAGCCCCATTCCTGATGGGAAGGTCATGGCACACCAGCACCTCCCACCCCTCACCTCCAGCAGGAGCTGGGCACACCAGGCACTGCTGCTGTTCCCTCTCAGAGGCTTAAACGTTAAGTAAACAAAGGTCAGGATGTCAGAGGATGGATCCCCTAAATGACCTAATTTCTAAAAGAGCTTAAGGGCTGGAGTGCCGCAGCGCCGGCCACGCTGCAGAGGACTCAGCAGGTTGTGGCATCAGGGGGGTCACAGTTACTCCTAAAGCAGAGGAAAAGCAGGGTAATGCCATGTGGGTTTGGCTGGACAGCAGCAGCCAGACCTCCCATCTGATAACACACTGCTTCTTCCACACCCTGGCTGGAGTTGGGAATCATGGAATTACTGACTGGCTTGGGTTGGAAGGGACCTTGAAGCCCATCTCCTGCCATGGGCAGGGTCACCTTCCACTAGATCAGGTTGTTCCAACCCCCTTCCATCGGCCTCAGCCATCACCAGAGAACCTGGGCTGAACCACAGAGCTCCTGGCCATGGTTGGGAAGTTTGGGCAATCCCCAACCATAAGATGTTTAACCAGGGCAAGTGCTGGATCCTGCCCCTGGGATGGGGCAGCCCTGGATGCAGGGACAGACTGGGGAACCAGGGGCTGGAGAGTAGCACCACAGGAAGGGCCCTGGGGGTCCTGGTCAGTGGCCAGTTGGATCTGAGTCAGCAGAGTGTCCTGGCAGCCCAAAGGGCCACCCTGTCCTGGGGGGCATCAGGCCCAGCATCGCTGGCCGGGCCAGGGAGGGGATTGTCCCACCCTGCTCTGACCTGGGGCGGCCTCACCTCGAGTCCTGGGGGCTGTTTGGGGGCCACAGTGTCAGAGGGATCTGAAGCTGTTGGAGAGT
Source organism: Corapipo altera (assembly GCF_003945725.1). NCBI lineage: Eukaryota > Metazoa > Chordata > Aves > Passeriformes > Pipridae > Corapipo > Corapipo altera. The sequence continues at coordinate 388,230 of NW_020885037.1, forward strand.
GTCCAAAGGAGGGACACAGAGAGGGGGAAGGGTCTGAGGAGCAGCTGAGGGCACTCGGCTGGTTCAGCTGGAGCAGAGGAGACTGAGGGGAGACTCCTCGGGGGCTGCAGCTCCTGCCCAGGGGAGGCAGAGGGGCAGGGACTGAGCTCTGCTCTGGGACCAGGGACAGGAGCCAGGGAAGGGCTGGAGCTGTGCCAGGGGGTTGGGATGGATCTCAGGGAAAGGTTCTTCCCCCAGAGGGTGCTGGGGCACTGCCCAGGCTCCCCAGGGCAGTGGGCACGGCCCCAAGGCTGCCAGAGCTCCAGGAGCATTTGGACAACGCTCTGAGGGACAGGGTGGGATTGTTGGGGTGTCCTGGGCAGGGCCAGGGGTTGGACTGGATGATCCCTGTGGGTCCCTCCCAGCTCAGGAGATTCTGGGATTCTCTGAACCCAGGGCCAGCTCTGCACTGCACTGCTCCAAACCCACAACCTTCTCTGGATGGTCTCTGTTGCCTTCCTTGGTTAATGTGCCTGGTATCAGTGTCTCCTGCACGCTTGGATCAGTGGGAGCCTCCTGGGATGTGGGAGACTGGGAAATAGAGGGCAGCCCCCAGCCAGCCCCAGCTCCTGCACCCTCCATCATCACATGACAAGGGGAAAAGCAGCAAAAAGCTCAGCAGTAGAAATTCTACATCTAATTTCCTACGAAAACAAGGCAGAGAAGAGAATGGCAAACCTTTCCAGGCCGGTAACTCAGCCTATTGAAATTCAAGAAGTCCACAAGTGGGGCAAGAAGCAGCTGAACCTGCCAGCAGAAGGAGCTGTTTCTGCGGGCAGGGAGATGCCACCGGCACAGGCGGCAAACCCGGAGTCACCCTGGTCACCCCTTGGCAGACACAGCCCAGGGCACCGGCCAGGAAAGGTGGCAAAGGCCCAGAAAGGAGGCAGGGACCAGGATGGAGGCAGGTCTCGGCAAAGAAACCCCCAGGAATCTCCCCCAATGCTGTCTTGCTCCCAATGGAATTACTGAAATCCTGCAGACGGGAGTTAAGGGATCTGGTGGGAGGGGGATCAGAAGGTACTGGGAATAAATCCCTTGAAGAGGAAAGGGTTTTCCTTTGGAAATCCTCTCTGTGAGATTTACTTCTGCCAATTTTAACATGCCAAGGTGAAGCTCTGTGGAGCCACCTCGAGCAAGGTGCATCCAGAAACTGGCTGGGAGCATTCAGCATTTCCAGCTCTTCCTGGCATTCCTTTGCTGGGAGTCCTGGCATCCCCCTCCTGCCTTTGCCCCTTGCCACCCCCTTCCCCTGCCCGTGATGCCTTCAGCCATGCTCAACAAGCCTTTTCCCAGCCTCTCTCCTCTCCCCAGCACGTTCCCTCTCGCAGGATCCAGCTGTGCCAGGCTCAAGGAAGCCTCCCCCTGGCTCTGCCCTCACCCAGGGATTCTCCAGAGAACCCCCCACGCCCTCTGTGCTGGCACCTCCCAAAGGCACATCTGCTCCTGAGCCCAGGGACAAGGTGGCACAGTCAAAACTCCTCTTTCCCGAGGTTCCCACCAGCTCTGGCAGCAACAGGGATTGGCTTTGGCACCTGGACTGTGGCAGCATTTCACCCCCACGGGAGCAAACTGCTTGTAAATGAACTTGTGGCTTTGCCATCTCTCTCCCCACTCACAGAATGTCCTGAGATGGATGGGACCCACAGGGATCACCAGAGTCCAGCTCCTGGCCCTGCACAGGACACCCCAAGAAAAGGTATTTAAGTGTTGCCTATGAGTTTTTCCAGCACCTGCTGGCAAACCCAGTGCCCTCACATCACCCATCCCTGAAACAGCCCTGGTGCAGCTCCCACCACCCACCACGAGCCTCCCCCAGCCCTGCACAGATAATTCCATTAGAGTTCCAGCCTGGGGGAAAAGGGGAGGAAAAACACAGCCAGGGATTAAAAAGGGGGAGGGGAAAAAAAAAGTTAAAAACCCAGGAGCAGCAACAACCCCCCATTAAAGCCATTGTCCAGGAAGACCCCAATCCACAGGCACTGACAATACCCACCCGATTAGAAACATTGCTCTGAAAGGCAGCTAATTACTAGAAATAATTACTAGAAAGAAATCTGTTATGGCTTATCAGTTTCCTCACTGTTTAACCAACCCCCTCCCTGCCTGCCCCTGCTGAAGATGAACAGTAAATTGTGAAGCTGGTGATTTCAAACAGACAGAAAAGCCCTTCTCACCCTCCTCATCCTCTGGGCCAAGCTGGTTTGTCACCATGCTGTGTGCTGGCACCACTCTGGGAGAGCCAGGGACCCTCCTGTCACCTCTCCACACCCCGGGCTGGGATGCTCAGAAGTCCCCAGGATGTCCTTTGTCCTCCAGGAGCAGCCCCAAGGGCTGGCACAGGACACCCCAACAATCCCACCCTGTCCCTCAGAGCATTGTCCAAACACTCCTGGAGCTCTGGCAGCCTTGGGGTCGTGCCCACTGCCCTGGGGAGCCTGGGCAGTGCCCCAGCACCCTGTGGGGGAAGAACCTTTCCCTGAGATCCATCCCAATCCCCTGGCACAGCTCCAGCCCTTCTCTGGCTCCTGTCCCTGGTCCCAGAGCAGAGCCCAGATGCTCCTCAGACCCTTCCCCAGCTCTGTGTCCCTCCTTTGGACACTTTCTAATTCACTTTCTTCTTCTGTTTTTTAAATTCAGGTGATCCCATCCCCGTGCAGCACAGCCCAGAGCTCCCTGCCCAGTTAGTCCTGCACACAGCTCTGGTTTTCCCCCTCCCCTCATGGAGCTGAAGCTGTGGCAGAGACTGAAGATTCCCCTCACACTGTCCCCTTCCTGAGTGCAGAGAGGCGTCACCCCCAGCTCTGGGGGAGCCCTGAGGGCAGAGGAAAGGTCAGCTCTGAGAGCAGCTCCCCCAGGTCCCATGCCAGGGCAGCCCCTCCCTGCTCTGTGCTGCAGGGGCCTCCCAAAGCAAATCCCATCGTGCCAGACGCTGGATGTTCAACAAAAGAACATCCACGAGGCCAAATCCGACATCTCTGTGTCTGAGCTGAACACATTTCAGTGCTTTTCCTTTCAAACTGGCTTTGGATGAGGAGTGCACCCTGCAGTCCACAGGGACACCACCCCCAGCCTGGGTTGGAGCAGGGCTGCAGAGAGGAGCAGGCAGTGACTGTCCCTCTGGCTCCAGTGATGCTGTTCCCATGCCAGGACTGCTGGGATCACTGCCTGCCTGCAAGGAATGACAGGGAACAACAGGGATTAAATCTGCCTGGCCTGTGCACCAGAGCTTTGTGCTCCCCCAGTTCTGCCCCAGGGGCTGAGCAGCCCCCTCCTCACGGCTCCAGGGGGGGACTCTGGGCAGGGGAGGAGGGCACGGGGTGGGGTGATGGCAAAGGGACCTCCCAGGACAGGAACAAGGGGCAGGGCCGCAGCCTCACAGGGATTTTGGGGATGTGCTGGCAGAACCCTACTCTGGCTGAACTCACACCCATGTTCCTCCTCTCCTGGGCCAGGCAAATCCCTCCAGCCCTGCCTTTTTCATGGAGTTTCTGCCCATGGAGTTTGCAAAGCCAGCTCCTGGTGCAGGGACACACCGGGAAGAACTCTGGATGAACACACATGTTCCACTGCTCCTCTATCCAAAGGGCCACCCCACCCTGCAGCTTCCAAATCTCTCTCCTTGCCCTCTGCTTGTGTCAGATCAGTTTGAGTGGTGACACAGCTCGTGAGGGAAGGGGAGCACAGGCTGCACCCGGGATCCTCCTCAGGCACTTCATGGCCCCAAAATGCCACCAGCCTGCAGGGGCAGGTGAAATCTCTGCTCTGGAAAGGATTGTTTCAAAGCTCGGGCTGGCAGGAGCTCCTCAGCCCACCAAAAGCCTGATCAGAGAGGAGCCTCTTTTTCCATGTGGAAAACAGAGCCAAAAAAATCACTGTTTAGCTCCATTTCCCCAACAAGTGCTGCCCGGCCAGCAGTGTCCCTGCGCCCTGGGAAGGTGCTTGCTGTCCCTAAAGCCCATTGTCAGAGGATGGGGGGCTGCAGCCTGGCCCTGGGACATGTACTGACTCCAGGAACCCAAAATCCAGAGGACAGGGGTCCCAGGAGGAGGCCAGCACCACCATGACTGTGCTCAGAGCCTGCAGCAGCATGGGAAGCCCTTTGGGGCCCTTTCAGCTCAGCCTCCATCTCTAGCTGGCCAAGCCCACTACTGCCAACACAGATCATTCATATTCCACCCAAAATGTTTCTTTCAGCAGTTCTTGATCCTTCTTGAAGAGACAGAGATCAAGTGGGAAAGAGACACAAATTCTGATGTTGGAGAAGGGCTCAGATGTCTCACACAGTTTTCATCCACTGAGTACCAGAACATGTTCATCCTCATCTCCTCCCTCCACCTCCTCCAATTTTCAAATTCCCTGATTCCACTCAAGTTCCCCACTGGAGTGAGGTTCCCAGCCCAGGGGGACCTTGATGGCAACCAGGGACTGGCAGATGAAGTGACACATCTCCAAAACTCTCCTTTCCCTCCCATTCTGCCACTGCTTTCACACTACTGCATGCAAAAGCACTATTTTATTTTCCTGCCCATTCCTCTCCCCTATCCTTCAGCATCTGGCCACTCAAAAAACTTTCCTTGGAAAAGAGGAAGAGAAAATCCCCCCCATGGTCTTCCTTGGGTTCATCCTGCTCAGCACATGAGCAGGTTTAGATTAGATTGTAGGTTTAGATTAGATATTGTGGAAAAATTCCCTGTGAGGGTGGGGAGGCCCTGGCAGAGGTTGCCCAGAGAAGCTGTGGCTGTCCCACCCCTGGAAGTGTCCAAGACCAGGTTGGACAGGGCTTGGGAGACACCAGGTCTAGTGGAAGGTGTCCCTGCCCATGGCAGGGGGTGGGACTGGATGGGCTTTAAGGCCCCTTCCCACCCAAACCATTCCATGTTTCTACAATGAAAACTTATTTATGTATTTTGGAACTTGCTCCAGGAATTGACGCTTTCTACTTCACCACACCCAACTTTAGGAACAAAAGGGACTTTGAAATGTGAAGAACCCCTTTACACCTCTGGCTGTTCCCTGTTTTGGCACTGGAGCTCCTGGTGCTGCACCCACTGCCCGGGCTGGGACCCCGTGGGGACACAGCACTCGAGCCTCGGGCACAGAGCGTGGCCACTGTCCCACAGGCCACTGATTGCCCTCAGCTCCAGGGCCAGCCACTGGAAATCACCCTCTGGGGCTGTGGAGGCTCCAGCTCCACGTGCCGGGGACCGGTCGGGCCGGCAGCCCCGCCGGGAGCGCCGGGAGTGCCGCAGAGCCTGCCAAGGACCGGGAGCCCCGGCTTTGAGAGGGAGCCAAAGGCGTCTTCCCTGCACACATCAAAGGGGAAACCTCCGTGTTCCTCCCCGGGCAGCTCCTTCTGGGCTGGAAACTCTCAAGGCTGCCTTGGCCCCAGGTGTGGGATGGGTTGGGATGGGCCCCCCCACGCACAGCCCCCAAAACCTCGCTGAGCTGCATCAAGGCTCCCCCATCCTGCTCAGAAACTTCTCCTCTGCTTCACTGACATCCTCCTGGGGCAGAAATGAGAAGGAAGAACCACCCTTGCAGAGGGATGGGGGAGCTGCTCAGAAATGCTCCTCCACCCGCACACAACACACCTGCCCCCAGGGGCAACTAAACTTCGTCCCCCCAACAGCACGAGGGGTGAAAGGGGGGAGCAGAGCTGACAGCAAGCCCCTCACTCTCACCTGAGCCAGGAGCAGCCAACACGTGGCTGCTCCCTTCCCAGCACGACCCTGCTCTGCTCTTCCCCTTTCCCACCAGCTCTGCAGGAGGAAGGTCCTGTTGTGGGGGGGATTTTCCGTTTCAAACACCATTCCCTCTTCTCACCCCTCCTTCACACCCCGAGCGAGCCCTGTCCCGGCACCGCTCCCTCCGCACGCGCCGGGGGTTTAATCACCCCTGCGTGGGCAAAGGTGGGGAGGACTAACCCCAATTCCTGACCTCTAATGCCATTAGAGCTCTCTAAGCCCTTCAGGATGGATATTTTCTGCTCTTAATCTCTCCTCCCGCCCCCGAGCTGGGAGAGGTAACTGGGTAAATGGTCACACACATCCGGTCACGCAGGATCATCATCTCCGGCACTCGCCGGTCCCTGGGAGCTCCTCACACTGCCCAGTTGGATCTGGGGATGGAGGAGTCAGATGGGGCTGCTGGAGCCTTGCAGGACACAGGAAGAGGTCCCTCCAAATCCCACTGCAGCAAGGGGAGCACCTCCAGCTCTCTGCAGGGGCTGCCAGGCTGGGAAGCAACACAACCACGTGCCCCTTTCAAGTCAACAGTCACTGAGGGACCACAGTGGGGTCATCTAGTCACACCTCCCCACTCAAGCAGGGTCATCCCAAGTCCTTAACGTTGTCCTAAATCCCTAACAATGAGTGTGTCTTCCCTCCCTCTCATTCCTGGTGCTCCCCACCCCTAATTACCAGCTCCCAGGAGCACACTCAGTCCTGTGCCAGCACGTCAGGCACTGATCTCTGCTACTGCCTCTGGGTGCTCCTGTGAAGCACAGAAAAATAACCACACACACAAAACACAGCAGCTGTCACACAGGTCAGGCACTGGTGAAACCCTCTGGATCCCATCTCCCTGGGCCACAGCTCGGAGAACACCCGGAGCAGGTCTGACACAGGGAACGGCGACGCCGGTCGATGCAAACGCTGCCACCACCACGGGCCAGCCTGTGCCACGTGTGCCCTGCCCTGGGGACCTGCCAGGCAGCTGGAAGGCACTTACCCACGAGTCCCGCTCCCAGGAATGGTGACGAGGAGATGCTGTTGTGGGAGGGCATGTCCCGGTGCTCGCTGTAGTGGGGGCCTTCGCCATAGCTCTGCTGGGACAACACTGAGAGTTACACGGGAGCCAAACCCCAAAACATGGGGCTGTCAGGGCCCAGCCTCCCCCAGGCAGGGGCAAAGTCAAAGGCTCCTTGTAAAAAAAGGGGTTTTATCCTCGTGCCAAAGGAGAGTTGGGCAGTGCAGCCACGAGGATGTGGCGCTGGGAGGGGATAGGGCACCATGGTTTGCAGCTCTCAGGCAGTTTGGCACCCACCAGGTGGGAACCAGGCAGGCCCTCCCCGAGCCCGGGGGGCCAAGGGGCTAGGAAAAGGCTGGATAAATATAAATATGATTTTTTAACATATTTATATACATATATAAATCCTAAATATATAAATGAGAGCTGACAGCACAGCGACAGCTCCACTGCCGACCAGAGGGGAGGGAAAGGTGCCATTGCAAAAATGAATCACACAAAACCATTAAAACATGAGCACCTGCCAAAATAACACTGTTTCCACTAAGTTCATGTCTTTCCTCTCTTCTCCTCCCCAGGTCCAAGTCCTGAGCTGTTGCAGCGTTGACTCCTTCCCTGCAAAACCCTCCCCATGTTCTCTATCCCCACTAAGGCCACTTTGGCTGGATGATGTGGTGGATCCCCTTGGTCTCCCTTGAGTGGTGGGTGCCCAGAAAGCTTTGTCACCAGATGAAAAACCTCAGCCCACTCAGTCATGACCCCATCTGTGTGACCCCTGTCCCACCCCCACCCAGGAACACCCCTCACCCAAACCAACCCTGGGTGCAGGGAGGGGACATGCCTGAGCAGCCATGGGAGACACCCCAGTGTGGGTCTGGGGGAGGTGTTTGGAGGAGAAACCTCCAGGTAGCAAAGCCTGGGGAGATGGGGATGGGAGGCCCCTCTCCCTGCTGTCACCCCCGCAGGGTTCACAGAACCCACGTCCAAAATGGGGCAAGAGAAGCTGTTCCAGGGTTAGGGCCGATGCTCTAGAAGGCCTGGGAAAGCCCCCGTTTGTTTGGGCTGGAGCTCCTGTTTGTGCTTTGTCCTTACCCTTCCTTGGTCAAACGCGGAGCTGTTTTGATCTCCCGTTCCCCAGGAACCTGATCCCGGTCTTTCATCCAAGCCTGCCGAAAAACAGGAAGAACAAAGGTTACTCTTTGCTTTATCAGCAAAGCCTCAAAGGTGTTCTCGTAAAATTAACTCTTCCTTCTACAAACAAAACAATATTTTCATTAATAAACCACTTCCACTTGGCGTGACTGAGCCTCCCCTCTCCCTCCTCACCTTCCCACTCCTGCTGGGATTTATTCCACAAACTTCAAAGCAAATCCCACCACAGCCTGGAAATGTTTCAAAACGTGGGACAGTGGGAAGAGGAGAAACAAGTATTTTAACTCCTTTATTCCAGAGAGCACCCATCAACCTCTTCCCCCCACAGACTGATGGTGAGTCAAAAACATCCCAGTGCACCCATCCCAGTGCTCCAGCAGGACCTGATTTTTGTCCATGGAGCTACAAGGTCACGGTGTCCAGGTGTGATGTCAGCAGGGGCCATCAGAGCACACTCCTGCTTATCTCAGCTTTAGCCCTCCAAGCACATCCCTGGCAAAAGGGGATCTCACCCAGATGGCAAAGGACCAACCAGGAGGGTTTTGCAATGAGCCTGCACAGCCTGTGGGGGGAAATGAGCTCCTTTCATCGCCTGCCAGGTCCACCCAGGCTGCAGCTCTTGGGCCCACAAGGCACCCTAGGGAGCCAGAGAGTCATGGAATGGTGTGGGTTGGGAGGGATCTTTAAACTCATCTCATCCCACCCCCTGCCATGGGCAGGGACACCTTCCACTAGACCAGGTTGCTCCAACCTGGCCTTGGATACTCCCAGGGATGGGGCAGCCACAGCTGCTCTGAGAAATCTGTGCCAGGGTCTCCCCACCCTCACAGGGAAGAATTGCTTCCCAATGTCCCATCTAACCCTGTCCTCTGGCAGTGGGAATCCATTCCCCCTTGTCCTATCTCTTCAGGCTCTTGTCCCAAGTCCCTCTCCAGCTCTCCTGGATCCTCTTCAGGGAGATGCAACTTCCCACGAGGACACAAAAATCCTGGGGCGTTGCATAAGCAAAGCTCCTGAAGTTCCAGCTGATACCACGACTGCACAGAAAGAGCATTCCCGGGAAAAGAGCTTCAACCTGACTGGGCAGCAGCATTTCTGACTGTGCTGCTCCATCTCCTGCCCTGGTGGGTGACCAGGGGTTTAAAGGCTTGGGGGGTTAAATCCAGGGATTTGAGAGAGGGCTGGGTAGGGAGGGGGCATCATCTCTGGAGATGCTGCACAGACACCAGCAAGGAGAAATCCCAGCCCCTGGGAGGCTGAGCAGGGTGGATGGCACTGGCTGGAGCCATTAAACACAGGAATCCCAACCCCACGCAGGGGTTCATGGCCACACTCATGGAGTGACACGTGGCACCCCTGGCAGCATCCAGGATCCCCCCGTGGCAGCACTGGGGTCCCGGGGGCTCTCCCTGTGCTGGCCCTTCCAAAAGCCAAAGTGCCAGCAGGGATGGCCCTTCCAGGTGCCCCAGGACGCTGTGCTGGGAGCAGAGAGCTGCCTGCAGCAGTGGGGACAGTGGGATGGGGAGTGTGTGGGAGCAAGGACACGGGGGCAGGGGCAGGGGGACAGGGTTCACTCCCATTCCAGCTCGGCAAAGCTGATTATTATGGCAAACATGCCACGGATTTGTCTCCTCCGCTCCCCTCACTGTTCATTTAACCAGAAACTTCTTTCAAATTACATCCTTCTATTTCGGTGCCTTTGTGTTAATCATTTCCCCAGAGAATTGGTGTTTAATTGCTGTCTAATTTGCATAATTATGCATATTAATCTCCACGCCTAATGAATATTCATAATTCTCATTTAGATTTTGTTTTCTAATCAAAAATTTCCAATGTGATTACTGTGCAGAGCAGGGATAAGCCTCTAATAATACCTTGGATACTGGGGAGAATTACTGCCAATTCTCCCACCTCCTACTTCCTAGAATAAACTTTTGCTTTGCTAATGTGTTTTTCCAAAAGCAATTCATCTGCAATCCCTGCAAACCCCAGCGAGGCAGGAGGAAAAAAATGCTCCTTGGAGTCATTTTGCTGTCACGGGTGGTTTTAAAGCTCCCCAAGGGTCAGGGCTGAGGCACGAGCAGGATCCGCAGGCTCGGACATCCTTGGAACACCCGTCCCTCTGTGCTGGAAGGACAAGGACTGCAGCACCACAGTCTCTGGAGAGCCCTGGGCTGCCTGGAAGCCCAGGGTGAATTCTGCCCAGCTTGTGGAGTCTCCCTCACTTGAATCATCCCTTGAGACGTTCAAGAACCTTCAGCTATTCCTTTCAGATATTACAGAACAGTCTGGACACATTCCTGTGCCGCTGTGCTCTGGGATGACCCTGCTTCAGCAGGGAGGTGGGACCAGATGACCCACTAGGGTCCCTTCCAGCCTTACCCATTCTGGGATTCTGTGCCAAAATTCCTGAAAAAATAAAAATAAACCTGCCAGGCTTCCCCAAGGAAGGAGGGAGAGGAGACAGCGCGTGGCAGAGGTGACAAAAGCTGAGGGGGAGGCTCACACACCCCTTAAACAAGGAGAAACCCCTGGCACAAGCTGCTCCCACCCTGTGGTGTCACCAGCACGGCAGAGAGACCCCAGAGAGGGGCCAAACCCCCCGGGGGCTCCTATGGCAGCTGCAGAGGATGAGCTGCTCTCCAGAGTGTGTCGAGGTCCTGGGCTGCCCTCTTGGCCCCTCTGTGACCACAAAGGGGGTCACAGCAAACCAACCCTTCTTTTTTAGGAAGAAATTCCTCCCTGTGAGAGTGGGGAGGCCCTGGCACAGGTTGCCCAGAGCTGCTGTGGCTGCCCCATCCCTGGGAGTGTCCAAGGCCAGGTTGGACGGGGCTTGGAGCCACCTGGGCTAGTGGAAGGTGTCCCTGCCCATGGCAGGGGGTGGGACTGGATGAGCTTTGAGGTCCCTTCCAACCCAAACCATTCTGGGATTCTGTGATTCTATAACCCCCTAAGGACACCCAAAAGACCCCTTGCACCCTCTAAGTAGTTCCAGTGGCTGCCAAGGTGAAGTGAGGTTATCACTGTCCCACCCTTGTGGCCAAGAGCATCCCATGGCTCTGGAAGCAGCCAAGGCTCCATCACCTCCAAAGGTGCCCATGCCAGCTCTTTGTCTGATGTCTCCTGGAAAATAAGGTCTCACACCTTCCCCAGGCTGCAGCCACCAGCGTGAAAGGTGCTGGCAAAAACCTCCCATCTTCAGCCTGCAGGTGTTTGAAGAATTCAGGGATTTCTGGGACGAAGCCAGGAAAAAGCAGACTGCCCGCGCCCGACGTCTGGCATCTGTGCTGCACTCACTGCCAGCCTGCTCTTCCCTCCCCTCAGATTGGGAAGGATCTACAATTTGGCAGCAAATGCCCTCTGCCAGCCCTGAGAAATCCCAGTGTTTGGCCAAAGGCAGGTGCCTCTGGAAGAGCTCCCAAAGCAGGGTTTGCTCCACTCACACCACAAAGCCCCCGAACACGGGGTCACCCCCAAATTCTGTCACACCTTCCCCAGCCCAGGGCACGTGCTGGCCATGCCCACGAGCCTGGTGCTCCCCTGGGCACAGCTGGCACTGAGCAGCCAGGCTGGATGAAGATGGAGGAAGAGGAAGGAGAAGGGGGAGGAGCGGGAAGCCGGGGTGGGACGGCCACAGCTCAGGCAGCCCCGTGATGTTGTTCTCGGGGCTCACCCAAGGGCACCCCAGCAGCCCACCCAGACCCCTCCATCCCAGTAGCTCTGGAGGCAACCCAGGTGCCCAGGGAAGGGTCAGAAGCACCTTGGGGCACCGGGCAATGTGTTTTCTGCATCACTCATGTGCTGCCCCAGGTGAGATGGAGATCCCCCGGGCATCGCCCTTGCTCCCAACGGCCTCAGCCTTGGGCACAGATGTGTTAAAGCACAGACCATCCTGGCAAAAACCATCATAATCCATGGCACCAACAGATACCATGTCCAAAGGGCCATGGAAATGCTCCAAGGGCTGAAGCCCCTCTGCTCTGGAGCCAGGCTGGGAGAGCTGGGGGGGTTCACCTGGAGAAGAGAAGGCTCCAGGGAGAGCTGAGAGCCCCTTCCAGGGCCTAAAGGGGCTCCAGGAGAGCTGGAGAGGGACTGGGGACAAGGGATGGAGGGACAGGACAAGGGGAATGGCTTCTCACTGCCAGAGGGCAGGGTGAGATGGGATATTGGGAGGGAATTGTTGGCTGTGAGGGTGGGGAGGGGCTGTCCCAGGTTTCCCAGAGCAGCTGTGGCTGCCCCTGGATCCCTGGAAGTGTCCAAGGCCAGGTTGGACAGGGCTTGGAGCAACCTGGGCTGGTGGGAGGTGTCCCTGCCCATGGCAGGGGGGCAGGATGAGATGAGCTTTAAGGTCCCTTCCAACCCAAACCACTCCACGATTCCATGATTCTGTGATTGAAAACTCCCCTGGCACCGAGCCCAGTCACGTTTGCACGAGTGAGCTCCATCCCCGCACATCCCGGTGCTGGAGCACTTGGCTCTGCCACCCTTCCAGCGCAGGGTGTGTGAGTTTTGGAGACGCCCACGTGCCCACGCTGCTGGCAGGAGCCAACTCGATTTTAAAATAACCCCATTTCCCAGCTACCCAAGTTAAGGCACACTCTCCAATTGAGAAAAGACAAAAATAGGAGCTACCTCCTCTCGCCATTAATACAGTTATTAAACTGCGTACAGATTAATTGTGCATTTTAATAACCCTGGGCATGAATATTCATAACACATTTCTTGCTCATGTTCTAATTAAAACATACTAATAGAATAAGATGTAGCTGTCAGACAGTCATTTTTTTTTCCCCCTTACGATTTTTCTGCCGCAGCCAAGAAGAGCTGACAGACAAGAGCTGTCCCAGGCTCCAGCAGGGATAAAAATAATTTAACCACATTGAGTCTCAGAAAGAAAAAAGTCCTTAGTGCAGCAACGAGCCATGGTACCAGGCTGTGGACAAGTGCCCAGTGACACAGGGCAATGGGAGTTGTTCCCCATCCAGGAGGAACCACTTTGGTCAAGAAAACAAGAAAACACGGGCAGAGAGAGATAGGACAAGGAGGAGCTGGTTTAACCTAAAGGAGGAGAGATTTAGTTTAGATGTTAGGGGAAAATTCCTCCCTGTGAGGGTGGGGAGGCCCTGGCACAGGTTGCACAGAGCAGCTGTGGCTGCCCCACCCCTGGAAGTGTCCAAGGCCAGGTTGGAGGGGGCTTGGAGCCACCAGGTTTAGTGGAAGGTGTCCCTGCCCATGGCAGGGGTGGGACTGGATGAGCTTTAAGGTCCCTTCCAGTCCAAACCATTCCAGGATTCTGTGAAAAGGCATTAAAAGGGTGTAGGGTTTTGTGATCCATCCCACATCCCACATCCCTCCTGCTCAGTTCCTGCTCTCTGCCTTCCAGCTGCCACCCACGGGGTCCCTGGAGCCGAAAATGCCTCACCAAGAGATGCTGCTCTGGTTTCCATAAGCAGAGGTCCCAAACCTCCCTGGGCACAGGTGCTGGTCCTGCCAGCAGTGTGAGCCCTGAGGTGTTTGACAGCTCTGCAGCCCCTGGTCTGAGCACAGCACTGGGATGTGCCTTGGGAGGGAGGGTGGCTCTGAGCACCAGGACGTGACCAAGCCCTCCCCAATGCCCAGCCTTTGTGCTCAGGACAAGGTCCTGAGCTGGACGAGGTCAGGAGTGGGACTAGATGATCCTTAGGGGTCCCTTCCAATGTTCTAGGATTCTGTGAAAGGTCTTTCAAAAGAAGCTCAACCCCCAGTGATACCTTAGTGAGCAAAGCTCACGGAGGGTGCAGCCCTCCCTCTGGATCCAGAGGACATGTAGGGATGTAGAGCAGGACATTTTGCTCCTGAGACTTCTCAGACACCATTTGTATGGCAAGATCCAGAGTCTTTGCTCTTAAATCCTGCACAATGGGATACCCTGAGGAGAGCACACGCTGCTGCAAAGCTGTGGTCCAGCAGGCTGAAATCATGGAATCGTTTGGGTGGGAAGGGACCTTAAAGCCCATCCAGTGCCACCCCCTGCCATGGGCAGGGACACCTTCCACTAGAACAGGTTGCTCCAAGCCCCATCCAGCCTGGCCTTGGACACTTCCAGGGATCCAGGGGCAGCCACAGCTTCTCTGGGCAACCTGTGCCAGGGCCTCCCCACCCTCACAGGGAAAAATTTCTCCCTGTGACTCGAAATGACCCAAAGGCACCTTGTTTTCACTGTCAGGAGGAGGATGCAGTGATGGGACCATCACAGGCCACAGTGGGGGGGGACACTCTGGGCTTGCTGTGCTGCTCGAGCTGTGACTGAGCTGGGCTGAGCATCTCCCTCCCCCCAGCCACCCCTGCCCCCACAATCTGCCAGTGTCCAAGCCCTCTCTCCCTAATCTGATTCCCATCAAAACCACTAGGCCAGGCTTTTTTTTTTTTTTTTAAATTCTAATAAAAAATATTTAGGCCAAATCCCTCGCACGGCTGGAGAAGGGTCACAGGCAACCACAGCTGCCACGAAGGTGGCATTGCCCATCTCTGAAGCTCTGCTGGCCACACTCTGTGCCTGTGGTGGGGCTCTGAGAGCCAGGCAGAACATCCAGCTCTGTAGCAGTGCCCGTCGGAGCAGGACAGGGATGTGGTGGCAACTGGAAGTAAAAGCCCCCAGCCAGCAGCACACGAATCTTATGGAATACACTGAGAATCATGGAATGCTTCGTGTTTTGAGGGGCCTTAAAGACCATCCAGTTCCAAACGCCCTCCAAGCCCCAGGAGGAGTTTGTCCCTCAGAGGTGGGACAGCACAGGCCACCCCGGGCAGGGACAGCGGTGCCACCGTGGTTTGATGTGAGGCAGAGGTGACAGAAGGCTGCTTGATAAACACTTCCAAATTAAGCGGCTTTGTGTCCTAATCGCCCTGGCGATCAGCCCCACAGCAAAATCTCTGCTAAAAGGGATTGGAAATCAATAAAATTAGTCAAGTAGTAATTAGCTTTAGTCCCAGGCAAAGCAGCAAAGTTGTTGTTTTTCCTGGCGAGAGTTGGCTCCTCGGAGCCACCACCAGCACTCAGCACAGAACAACCCACCCCCAGGAAAGGCTCAGGGGTGCAGGCAGAGCCCCTGCGAGGAAAAAGGGGGTGCTGGAAGCAGCTCCCAGCTCTGCCTGTTTATTTACCAGCCCCGTCCGCCCCCAAATAGGAAAAAACAGCTGTGAGTGGAGTCCTGTTTACAGGACGTCGATTGTGGACTACACAATTCGGTCACTTCCTTTTCCCGGCGCACGACAAAACAATTAGAAAGAAAAGGGAGGGGGCTAAAAAACCCACCTCAAACACCTGGAGGGCAGCACGGGGTCCCTGGCAATGCCACCCCAAAGGGCCCTGCTCATGGGGCTGCAGTGGGACGTTTTATCCCCTCCACTGCCTGGAAATTTGAGGTTGGATCCAAAGTGGTGGCGATGGTGAAGAGCAGCTGTGTCCAAGTGTCCAGGGCCAGGCTGTCCAGGAGGAGCAAGTGGGCCAGATGGCACTGCCCTCTGTGACCAGGGACAAGACCCAAGGAAAGGCTGGAGCTGTGCCAGGGGGGTTGGGATGGATCTCAGGGAAAGGTTCTTCCCCCACAGGGTGCTGGGGCACTGCCCAGGCTCCCCAGGGCAGTGGGCACGGCCCCAAGGCTGCCAGAGCTCCAGGAGTGTTTGGACAACACTGTGAGGGACAGGGTGGGATTGTTGGGGTGTCTGTGCAGGGCCAGGGGTTGGACTGGATTGATCCTCATCGGTCCATCCCAACTCAGGACATTCTGGGATTCCAAAAACAGGTGCTCTGGACCCCCACAGCCCAGCCCAGGCACCCCAAGGGGACACACCCGACTGGACCAGACCCCACTAACACAGATCCCTGCAGGATTCCTGGAGCAGACTCTGCCCGTTTGTCTGTGTGGTGATGAACGAACCAAGAACTCGAAGCCAAGACAGGCACATCCCCTGTTCCTGGGGAGCACCTGCTGCTGCCTCCCTCCCCACCAAACACACACTCAGGGATAATTTTTGACTTAAAAAAGCTGATGCCACCACTTGGGTGATCATTAATTCTTCTGCTGAGCATCTGCTCCGGCATCTCCTGCGCCCTACTCCAGTTCAGCAGTTTCTGCACACTCAGAGACGGGTTTTAGGAAATGTTTGTGGCTGGGGAAAGATGGAAAAGAACCATGGAAAAATTATCCATTCCCCATTGGGTTTGGATATGGGATGAGTATGGAGAGAAATTAAATCTACAGTCAACACCAAAATCATAGAATCACAGAATAAGCTGAGCTGGAAGGGACCCATCAGGATCATCAAGTACAACTCCTGGCCCTGCACAGGACACCCAAATTAACCAGAAAGGGGGTAAAAAAGAGTCAAAGAGCTACTTTAGTTACTCCTGGTCTTTGGAAGATGCTCCAATGTCACTGAAACTGCTCCCAAAGGACAGGGAAGGCTCCAAGGCAGCCCCAGGGTTGGTTTTGGGGATGCAGAATGTCCTAAGTTGAAAGGGACCCAAAAGAATCATCAAGTCCAACTCCTGTCCCTGCAGGACACCCCAACAATCCCACCCTGTGCATAAATAACAATAATAATAATATGCAATAATAAATAACAAAATAGTGCCTGGCACAGGGATGGGGAAGGCTTGGAAAAAACAAAATGCAACAAATAAATTCAACCATCCCTCCCTTTAGACACAAGTGTTTTTGGCAGCCCCACAGGAAGGTCCCCACTGCGTTTTGGGGAGTGGTTCTACAGCAATCAAAATAAAACTCTGCCTGCTTAAAACCATCGAGGAAATAAATCACCTGAGCCAGCCCAACCCTCTCCAAGGCCCTGCACAAGGACTGCCCGTGGTGCCTGTGGCTTCCCACTGCCAGAGGGCAGGGATAGATGGGATATTGGGAAGGAATTGTTGGCTGTGAGGGTGGGGAGGGGCTGTCCCAGGTTTCCCAGAGCAGCTGTGGCTGCCCCTGGATCCCTGGAAGTGTCCAAGGCCAGGTTGGACAGGGCTTGGAGCAACCTGGGCTAGTGGAAGGTGTGGGGTGGAATAAGATGGGCTCTAAGGTCCCTTTCCACCCAAACCATTCTGGGATTCTGTGATAGCAAAAAGCCAGTGGGAGCAAGCAAAGGCAGCGAGGCCACTGGGCCCCCCAAGTGCAGGGAAGAGCCCACTCCCTCCAGCAGAAATTCATGGAGAGCAGACAGTCCTCTCTCCCAGCCCCCAAGAGAGCCAGCAAGATGCCACAGGGAGAAAGAAAACAAACCTGTGACGACAACCAGGGGGAAGAAAATAAACTTTAAAGCTCAAAACACTTCCCCCAGCTGTAAAAACAAAGGCCAGCAACGACCAAACACGAGCACAAAGGAGTGGCATGAGAAGGGGATGGAGGATAACACAGGGCTCGACCAGTCAGTGCTTTCTGAAGGTCATCAGCCTGTGGGACAAACCCACTGTGTCCCTTGTCCTCAGCCTCTCTGAGATAGACCTCTCCATGTCCCTCATCCCCAGGTTCTCTCCGAGCCCTGTGAGAAGCAGGATGTCCAGGAGGGTCTGAGGGACAAAGTGCAGGGAAAGGGACCAAGAACAACATTGGGCTGAGTCAGACCCGTAACAGGTGTCAGAGAAGCTGCTTTTCCTTTGCTACACCTCGGGTCAGGCAGTGCTTTCCAGGAGCAGCTCTGCTCCCTCCCTGCAGACAGAGGCAGAGCCAGTGTGAGGGGACAGCAGGAACCCCACTGCCCGTGGCTGGACAGCCCCGTGGTCCCACAGCTCTGTGACAGGGGCCACAGAGGGTGGGAGAGCACGAGGGGCTGCCCTGAACCCTGGGGATGATGAGCCCTCTGCAGCTACTGGAAGCAGCCTAGGAAAAAACCAACCCTGCAGAAGAGCGAGGAGGAGGCTCAGACCCAACTCCACAGTCCCCCCTTTCCAAGAGGTGCCACACAGCACCTCAGCCCTTCCCCAGAGCACTTTGTGACAGGGGCTGGGGACACACCCGTGCCTTGAACCCAGGTTCTGGCTCAGATAGATCTTGGTGCAGGGAATTGCAGCCCTGGACATCAACAGTGCCACCGTGTCACCTCCCCACAGTGCTGCACCCTGAGGTGACCCAGTGCTGCCAACACAAGGATCCTCACTGCTCCCAGGTGTGCAGCTGGAAAACATTTCATTCTATTCACTACAGATTAAAATCCACGGAGCTGTAAGGAGTTACATCCTTGTGTGGAGCACCAGGCCCAGGGCATGCAGGAGCCCAGCTTGGAGCCCACACGTGTGTCTGTAGGACCTCTGAGGACTCCTGGGAGCTGCAGCCATGGAATCCCAGAATGGTTTGGGTTGGAAGGAAACTTAAAGCACTTCTCATTCCATCCCCTGCCATGGGCAGGGACACCTTCCACTAGCCCAGGTTGCTCCAAGTCCCCTCCAACCTGCCCTTGGACACTTCCAGGGATGGGGCAGCCACAGCTGCTCTGGGAAACCTGTGCCAGGGCCTCACCACCCTCACAGCCAACAATTCCTTCCCAGTATCCCATCTCACCCTGCCCTCTGGCACTGGGAAGCCGTTCCCCCTTGTCCTGTCCCTCCATCCCTTGTCCCCAGTCCCTCTCCAGCTCTCCTGGAGCCCCTTTAGGCCCTGGAAGGGGCTCTCATCTCTCCCTGGATCCTTCTCTTCTCCAGGTGAACCCCCCCAGCTCTCCCAGCCTGGCTCCAGAGCAGAGGGGCTCCAGCCCTTGGAGCATCCCTGTGGCTTCCTCTGGACTCTCTCCAGCAGCTCCACGTCCTTGTGCTGTTGTTCCCAGGGCTGGAGGCAGCTCTGCAGGGGGGTCTCACCTGAGGGGGTAGAGGGTCAGAATCCCCCCCTCCCCTGCTGCCCACGCTGTGGGACCAGCCCAGGGCACGGGGGGTTTCTGGGTGCCAGCACATGTGGAGCTTCTCATCCCCCCACACTCCCAGGGTCCTTCTCCTCAGGGCTGCTCTCAGTCCATTCTCCTACAAGGGAACTGAAATGCTCAGACAGCCCTGCAGAGAACCTTCACTCATGTTCTGCCTCACATGCATTCAGCAACATCAACACATTTGCTACCGCAAAACAATTTAAATTCAGTAGATCCAGGGTTATTCACGAAGCCAGGGGTTACATCCCATTAAACAGAAAGCTTTAGGGAGAAGAGCACGACTAAATCCACATCCTGGTTTTTCCAGCTCATTTATTTTACCACAAAGTTGCACACTCATGAAAGCTGCAGACACCCCACACTCACACACAGATTGCTGCCCAGAGAGAGAGAGAGAGAATTCATTTTGCTGAGTGACTGAGTGAACTCAGCAGCCTGAAGGCAGCGAGGAATGAGACACGAAGAGTCCCCTGGGATGCCCTTGGTGACCTCTCACATCCCTTGGGCCGTGGTGTATTTTACACACCCACGCAGATGCACCGAGTAGGTGCAACACCCCCCCAACACTCCTTCACTCAGCAGCATCTCCCTCTGTTTCCGCCCTGATTTGCATCTTTCCAACTATTGTTTCATTTGCAATGTAAAATCGAATCACGGCCGCGGAGACGCAACCGGGACACCAGCTTTTTTTTTTTTTCTGGGGAGCAGAAATCTTTTCCCACTTGGTTTTTCCATTACTCACCAAGCGACAAAACTGGGGACAAAAGCACGTTTACTCATAATTGACCAAAAAAAAAAAAAACCCCAAAAGTTTGCCAGAGGGGCGTTTGGGATCGAAGAGCTGGGCTCGAGCTCCGGCGGCAGAGCGCGGTGCCAGCCCTGCCTACGTGAGCCCTCCCAGCCCTCCACTGCCACAGACCTGCAGGGAGGGAGGCCAGGGGCTGTTAAAAATTAGACAAATTAAGGACTGCTTCCAAAAAATGTGGAAATTCCGCGGGGAAATGGCCAAACACACGTAGACACCACCACAGTGGCCTTGGGAGTTTGTTTGTGAGTCTCCTCTCAGCGGGGTGAGGGATGGTGGTTAATGACTTGATGCCTGCACCATCCCTGCAAACTTCCTTGGGAAAAATCAAGCCCAAAGGGCAGAGAAAGACACCCAGGAGTGGCTATTCTGCAATCCTGTGGGGTGCTGGGCAGCCCAGCACCCTCGGGCTCAGCTGGGATGCCCCGGCACAGGATGCGGCCGCGGGGCCGGCTCGGGAGCCAACGTGTTTGCCGAGACGATGATTCAGCCCACAGGAAGGATCATCTGAGAAGAATTGCTGGACACAATGAGGAAAACTTTCCCAAACAAAGTGTTCTCACCACCACCTGCCTCCCTCCCTCAGCCCCAGCTTCTGCTCGCAAGTAACCTCCAGACTCTGGTCACCACAACACAAGTTGGGTCTTTGTGTTCTCTCCTTTCCCAAGGTGAACATCTCTGGGGGCACAGTGGGATCAAGATGCCACCCTGGACCCTAAGAGGAGCAGAGGAGATGCCAACAAAGCCTCTGGCCATGCCCAGTTACAGACAGTAATCTCAGGGGTGCAAACTTCAGTAGCTGGATATGCCCAAAATACACAAGCCAGGCTTACTAAGGCACCCCTAAAGCAAACCCGAGGGTCAGAGTGTACCAGGTGCAGAGTTTTGGGGGGTAACTGCTTGTACAGCCAAAGAGTTCTCCCTCCCAGACACCAGCTCTTACAGAACTGGTCAATGTGACACCACACAGTGAGATATCTACCTGAAGAACAATTTAAAGACAGATGTGACCTATTTAGAGCTCTGCCAAATATTTCTGTAATTGAATAGACCACTGATAATTCAAACTGCATTAAAAAGGGCTGAATTCAATCCACTTGCTACTACAGAGCACCATGTTCAGAGACCACAACTCTCCCCCCCCTTCTTTACACATAAACATTTCAAGATGTTCATCTGCCCCTTCCCCTGAAAGAATCCACATCTTTGTGTAACACAGCCCATGTTCCAAATTCCTCTTGTAACCCTGGAGCCAAAAGGACAACTCACAGGAAGAGCTCACCTGAAACAAAACCACCCAAACCCACCAGCTTTGAGGCTCCAGAGGTTTCTGGTGTGCACAGTGCAGGGCCAGGGCTCACACTCTTGGCCTTGGTAGGAATCAGTGATGCTTCACACCGTGGGTTCAGGCTGCCAATCAGCCCCTGAGACTCTGTTTCTAATCACAGACTGGTCAGGGGACACCAAAAAGTTGCTCCAACCCCTCGTGCCCTGGTTTCCCTTGTCCCTAAAAGCAGATCACCACCCCCCCCCCCGGCTCCACGCGGGGCCTCAGCCCCAATGCTGGTTGGGCTGAGCTGGTGGGGAGGGTGGGTTTTCATAAATCTGGATGTGTCACCTGGCCTGGTTTGGGGTGTAGAGAAGTGCCTGGAGAGGCTCAAGGCAGAGGACAGGATGAAGGGTGGCACAGCCTCTGCCAAGGGCAACGTGGACGCCTCCCCTGGGAAATCAGTCACGGGGGTCCCGGCTCAGGCTGGGATGTGCCACCCTCAGCAGGTACTGCTGGGCTGCTCCTGCACCCCCTGGCACTACAAGGAAGGGCAAGGAGGACATCACTGAGGGATCACCATCATCCCTTTGGGCTGGGCACTCCTGGTCCCTCCCTGTCCCCGGATAAGTGGATGGCACGGGTGAGGTGCCAGTAGATGGCACTCAATGTGTAGCACGGATCCTCCCTCACAGCTCCTCTCTTTTCCAGGACTAACCAACACTTTTTTTCCTGCCTGCACGTTTCAAACCATTTCCTGGGTGCAAATTTGGTGTCCCTTAGACAGCAGCTGGCAGGAGCTGGTGCTCCTTGGTCTGATCCCTCCCGGTGGACAACAAAAAGAGCCTTGAAAAAAAACCACTGCACAGTCCCTCAGAAGCCCCGTGGAGGTCTCAGGAAAACGGGTTTTATTATTTTTATTGAGATCTTCCACATTACCTTGGGCATGCACTGACCATTGCTGGGTGATGCTGGGAAGGTGGGAGGGGATTTTCCCTCCCTGCTCCACAGCCAGTGAGGCAAACCCAGGGCAGGATCCAGCCTTGCCTCACACCCACATCCCAGCCCTCTGAGTGCTCACACATCAGGGCTATGCTGCTCACAGCAACAAGCTGCAGACAAAAAGAGACCTATTAGGTTATCTTGTCTGTGTCTCCTCTACACGATGGTTCGATTTCTGGTGCTTTTGTCAAGCCAAGCACTAACACTTCTTATCAGGAATCCCAATATAACTGTCTAGGAAAATGGACCATTAACAAGCTTCTCTGATATTTTGCTCAAAGCTTGCTTTCTTTTAACTATGAGAAGCTCAAAGCAATGTTTTCCTCTATGAACAAAAGGAGCTGCATCAGTTAAAAAGCTGGAGCTGCAGTTTGCTGGGATGATGAGAGCTGAGCTCACCCTTCTTCTGGGTGAGAAGCTGCTGTCCTGAAGAAAAGTGGCTGAATTTTCAAATGCAACTTTGAAAAGAATATATATATATATATGTACAAAAATGAGGAGGGGGGGAAAATAAAGCCACTCTTAGCCTAGTGCAGCAAGGAGAATGAGAAGGACCAAAGTCATCCCTAAACAACTGGACTGACTCCAGTGCACGAGCTTTGCTGCCAGCTCCCACCTCTGCTCCAGGGAGATCCAGGGCTACCCTGGCTGTGGACCAAGCTCCCTCTGGATCCTCACTGCACTGGGTCAGTGAGGTGGCTCAAGGCATGGCAGCTCTGGAAGGAAAGGGCCCTTCTCACCCTGCATTTATCTTGAACGAGTTCTGGGGCTCGCTGGACTTTCCAGGGGCTGCTGATCATGTAAGACAGCAGGAAACCCAAAGAAAATCAGTTCCCCATTTGGAGCACAATGTGCCCCAGAAGCCCCCAGGCTGGGGCAGGCCAAGATGGACGGGAAGAGGAAGACCTCAGCCAGCAGCTGGTTTGCAAAACCGCAGCTCCACACCTCCTGCCTCTCAGAGGCCCATCACTGCTGCCATCAGGGCAGAGGGAGCAGGGCACAGGTTGGGGAGGACCCCACCTCTGTGTAAGCTGCCCCAGCTGCTCCACCAGACCCACCCCACAGAATCAAAAGGAAACAAGCTGCTGTAAATCTCTCTGGTTCCCGGGATCCGCCGCACTCGAGGGATTGTCCACCCAGCTCCTGCCCACACTGCTCTGGTGAGGATGAGGAGCACACACTGACCTCTGGTGACCTCAGGCACGGAGCTTTAGCTCTCCCACAGAATCCCAGAATGGTTTGGGTCGGAAGGGACCGTAAAACCCATCTTGTTCCACCCCCTGCATGGGCAGGGACACCTTCCACTAGAACAGGGTGCAGACGGGAACCTGCTTCTGGGCTTGCAATATTTTGTCCATCCTGCACATTCCCTCTTATCTCGCAGCATCCCAAAGCCTCAGCTGCCCCCTGGCATCCCAGAGGGAACCCAGTCTGCACACAGGATGCCCCCTCACCTAAACACAAGCCCACGTTTATTCAAACCCCAGAGGTGCAGGTTTCCCCCCCAGCACAGCAGCCCCTGTACCCACCCCAGCTCAAAGCAGGCACCGTTTGCAGCGATTCTGACAAACTGATTTCTCTTGAGTTCAAACCCAACCCACACAAGTCACTCGAATCCAAGCCACACCATCTCCAGAGAGCCGTGCACTGGTTCCACTCCATGAGAACCCCCCCCAGGCAGTGTCACCACCCCGTACACAGGAGCTGTGCCAGTGCCCAGCTCCCTGCCTGGGGACCACGGGGCACCCCCAACCCAGGGCAACCTCGGCTGGCAACCACCCTCGTGGTGTGCTGGAGCCAGCCAGGGGTCCATCCACATCCCCTTGTCCTCCTCTGCCCTGCCCTCCCCACAGCTGGGACAGGTTTTAAGGGACCCGGGTACACTCTGTGGCAGCGACAGAGCAGACAAAGCTGAGCTGATCTTGCTCCCAAAACAGGGTCCTGTCTCCTCAAGCAGCTCTAACTCTCCCCGTTCCTGCCCAAAAGCAGGTACTCAGAGCACGGGGAGGACTCGGAGCCAGACACTCCAGCCCACCCGCCTACAAATCCCTGGAGAGCACAATTCCCAGCCGACCCACTGCAAATCACCCCTGCTCACTCCACCTCCCTCCCTCCGCCAAAAAACCCCGGCACTGCCAGATGTCTGGCGGGAAGAACCTACCCCCGAACAGCTTCTTCTGGGATGCCATGTCCACGGGGAGCAGCCCAGGAGCTCAGCACCCTGTGCCGAGCGCTCCGAGCCCGGCGCGCTCCTCCCACCCGTCCGGAGCTCGGGGAGGAGCAGGAGCAGCTCCCGGTTCCTCGTCCTGCCCACCCAGCACTGCCTGCCTTTGTCTGGGGACCGAGGGTTCGCTGGGAGGGTTCGCTGGGAGGACGGGCAGAGCCAGCGCAAGGAAAGTTAATGAAGTTGATGGAGTGGATCGGGATTACCGGGGGATTTTAGGAAGCGCTGCCCGGACAGCAAAGAGCGGCCGAGCAGCGGCTCTTCCAGATCAGGATCGCTCCCAGGCAGCCCTGGAAAAACTCATCCAAGTGCTTCAATCGTGCTCTGAGCCACAGATGAGGGTGGGGAGGCCCTGGCACAGGTTGCCCAGAGCAGCTGTGGCTGCCCCATCCCTGGAGGTGTCCAAGGCCAGGTTGGATGGGGCTTGGAGCACCCTGGGCTAGTGGAAGGTGTCCCTGCCCATGGCAGGGGGTGGGATGAGATGAGCTTTAGGATCCTTTCCAAACCACCCCGTGATTCCATTGTGTTATCTCCTTAACAGGCCAGCTCAGCACCCCTCCTGCTCCCAACCAGGGCTGCAGCTGGAGCAGTTGTTTGCCCTCTCCCAAAAGCCACCTCCACCCAACCCTGGCTCTGCCTTGGTGATCCAGGGGGCTCCCGTGGCACAGCCCTGAGCACTGGTTATTGTCTGGTTTTCTTTATCTGCAGATCTCAGAGCATTTTATAAATGTTAAACCTCAAATCCTCTCCAGGGAACAAAACTCTTTCTGCTCTATTGTACAGATAGAGAGACTTGCCCAAAAATGAGGGCAGAGCTGGGGATGTGGCAGAGCCCAGAGCTGAGCCAGCTGAGTTTTATATATCTTATATATATATATATCTCAGCACATATATACATATATATATACATATATATCAGCACAATACACAGCGACACAGATTATCCCTGGAATACTTGTGTGGACAAACACATCTCCAGCTCTTAACTCACCCTGGAAGAAGCAGTTTTGCTCTCCAGGTGGGAAAGCCTGGCATGCTGGAGCACCCAGAAAACCTCTATTTACAACTGGTGCTCCAAACCACAACGTCTCACTCATCTTTCAGTTTTCTACTTCGGGTAAAAAAAACCCCAGTTCTACAGTTTCAACTTTTTAGAAAATTATTTAAAGAAAACAGAACAAAAAACCACAATGATTTTAAAAATACAAAGCAAGCAGGGGGAGAAGGGCTGTTCTCTATTTCTGAGCTGACCCAGGAGGGCTGGCAGAGGCAGGAGCTGGGGGAGACTCTCCTGCCTGGCTCTCGGGTCCTGCTGTCCCAAGCTCCCGTGGTTTCACTGTGGGGAGTGTTGTAGCTCCCCATCTTTTCACTCAGCTTGATTTTCCAGGCATTCCAGTTTAAAGGAACCTGAGGACCAGCAGGGAGTGGGAATTCAGTGCCATCCAACATGGCTTTTCCCACCACTCCAGGGTGGGATGGAACCGTACCAGCACTTTACTGGGGAGATCACTCACTGCCTGTGGGCTCCAGCTGGGGGAGGAAACCAAAGTACCTGAGTGTCTGGGATGGGACAGAGGCAGCACAAGGGTGCCCTGGCACGGGGAACAGCAGCTGGAAAAGCCCACAGGAACGAGGACCAGCAGGAGAAGGAAGCAGCCTGGTAGCCAACACAGGCACCCTCTGGGATGCACAAACCTCAGAAGGGGTTGGGACCAGCTCTCTCAGGAAGCAAGTGAAGGGCCTGGCCCAAAGAACCTCCAGTTTTGTCTGCACCAAGCAATCGAGAGCGAACCCCAAAGTTTGCTGTGAGCTCATGACTCCAGACATCACTTCCCTGAGATGCCTCAATTCCCGAGCCCTTCTCGGAGCATCATCTCATCCCAAGCCTGGCATCTCATGTGACACATATTCCTCCAGTTTCTGCACCACAGGAAAGATGGAAGAGTAAAACCGGCTATGAAGAGAGCATGGACCGACAGGAGACGGGGGAATGGCTGAAGGAGGGCAGGTTTACATTGGATATTGGGAAGGAATTCTCCCCTGTGAGGGTGGGGAGGCCCTGGCACAGGCTGCCCAGAGAAGCTGTGGCTGCCTCATCCCTGGAAGTGTCCAAGGCCAGGCTGGACGGGGCTTGGAGCAACCTGGGCTGGTGGAAGGTGTCCCTGCCCACGACAAGGGAGTGGAATGAGATGATCCTCAAGGTCCCTTCCAATCCAAACTATTCCTTGATTCTATGACTCTTTGAAGAGCGTGTAAAACCCCCACAGGACAGTATTCAGGACTCATTTTCCACTCCAAGCTGCTCACATCCGAGTGGTGTTTCCAGCAGGACAGAACTCCACTTGGATCAACCTCACGCTTCCCTGCGGAGCCAGGCAGTTCCTGGAAAGCCAGCACAGGGACAGCAACACCTCAGTGGCACGAGCCCTGGGAAGGGGGAGAACCAGAGATGGGCCAGCTCATCTTCCCTGCAGCTTCCCTGCAGCTTGGGAAAGGGCGGCTTGGGAGCTGGAGGGGCCACGAGGCAGCTTTTAGCTCCCGATGGGGAGAGGAGGAACAGAGGCCTCTGGCCCTCGGCTGGAAACGGCAGCTTAAAAATAAACGAGTGCTAAGTTTTGAGTTCTGAACTGATGGAAACCGAGAGGATTGAGCAGGGTCTCTACTGCCCACAAGGCAGCCCAGGCTCCTTCCCCTTCAGCTGTTTCGTCTCCGTGGCTTCTGCAGCCACTGGAAGCTCCGAGGCTGCTCGTTCCCTCCCAGCCCAGCAGCAGCTAAGGAAGGGAGCACAGCTGGGATGGGCACCACTGAGGCTCCACCTCGGAGCATCCACTCGGCCACGTGGAGAACCTGCCTCAACCAAACCCAAAGTGGGATCTCAGGCACAAGTGTCAGGTGAGGAGATCCAAGGTAGGGCTGTTTGGGGGAGGAGAAGCTGTGGACAGCAGCTGTTGGGACTCTGGGTGATGCTCCCCAAGGAAGCTCAACCTGCAGGTCCCTCCCAAAGGTTCAGATGGGCTGAGTTGGCCAAACCCACCCTGCCCCTTCCCTCCTTTCTGCACCATCACTACCCACTGACTTCCAGGGAAGTGCTTAATTAAAGCTGGGCCTTGTGGGATCAACAGTGAATCAACTGCAGGTGGATGGACAGACAGAACAGAGGAACAGAATCACAGAATATCCTGAGCTGGGAGGGACCCACAGGGATCATCCAATCCAACTCCTGCCCTGACCAGACACCCCCAGCAATCCCACCCTGTCCCTCAGAGCGTTGTCCAAACGCTCCTGGAGCTCTGGCAGCCTTGGGGCCGTGCCCACTGCCCTGGGGAGCCTGGGCAGTGCCCCAGCACCCTCTGGGGGAAGAACCTTTCCCTGAGATCCATGTCCTTGTGGCTGAGCATCTCCCAGTTACACAGGCTG
The DNA here is from genome assembly GCF_003945725.1 of Corapipo altera. NCBI lineage: Eukaryota > Metazoa > Chordata > Aves > Passeriformes > Pipridae > Corapipo > Corapipo altera. The sequence goes on from NW_020885037.1 coordinate 415,779, forward strand.
AGGGGCAGCTCCCACTTTACACAACCTGTGCTCTTCAGGCCAGGGAAGACAAAATCCCAGAAAGCTTCAGGATTCAGGGCAAACCCTGCCCAGGTGGGACCACTGCAGTCCCAGTGGCTGCATGTCCAAGGGCTGGAGCTCAGGACCCACTTTTTCCATTTCCACTCCCACCACTGCAACATCCCCAGGGTTGGATGTGCCACTTGCACCAGGATGGAAATGACTTTTGCCCTGCAGAGCCCTGGGCTCAGGGGAGACCTTTTCATTGCCCCAAGTGGCACCTTCAGAGGGGCAGCAACAACAAGGTTGACCTGGAGCTTGATGGTGCAGCCCTCAAAGGGACTAACCCTGCCCCTGGGATGCAGAGAAGCCCAAAGCATCCCCTGGGAAAGGCACTCCCTGCAAAGTGCAGAGATGTGTGTCCTCCTGTTAATGGCACTGCTGGAGCCTCGTGCCTCAGTCCAAAGCACCTGCAAAAGGCCAGAGAGCCACTGGTGCCATGGGAAGGTGCCCCAGCCCTCCTGGGGCACAGCCCCCAGGTTTTCCTGGGAGAGATTTTAGAGTTAAAGTGACACCGGTAGTGGGATTGTCAGCAGCACAAATGCACAATCAGGAGGGGAAGATGTGGGGGGAAAGCATCCAACTGGCGAATATAATACTTGGAAGGAAAAGCAGATTTTTAAAAAAATAAAAAATGAGGGGGTGGCAAAAAAAAAAAAAATCTCAGGAAGTCATCTAGTCATTCCTGCTCTTTGCAGAAACAATAGGCTCGGGATGCTGGCTAAGTTATAAATAATCTTGCTGGCTACACAACACAAATCCAAGACAGGAGCAGGGTAACTATCAGCTCCATGGAAAGTGAGTCACCACCTTCTTACAGCATTCCCAAAAAGGGCAAACACCACAGTCCTGCTCCTGCTCTGGGGCTGTGCTGGTGGGGGGCTCTGCTGGCCAGGACCCCCATCCTGGGATGGCAGGGAGGGAGGATGCCTGGGAGGGCAGGAGCACGGTGTGCCCTGTGCCACAGTGAGCTCCTGCAGCAGGAGGCTGAAGACAGGAGCCAGACATTCATAGAATCATAGAATCCTGGGATATCCTGAGCTGGAAGGGACCCACAGGGATCATCCAGTCCAACCCCTGGCCCTGCACAGACACCCCAACAATCCCACCCTGTCCCTCAGAGCGTTGTCCAAACGCTCCTGGAGCTCTGGCAGCCTTGGGGCCATGCCCACTGCCCTGGGGAGCCTGGGCAGTGCCCCAGCACCCTGTGGGGGAAGAACCTTTCCCTGAGATCCATCCCAACCCCCCCGGCACAGCTCCAGCCCTTCCCTGGCTCCTGTCCCTGGTCCCAGAGCAGAGCTCAGTCCCTGCCCCTCTGCCTCCCCTGGGCAGGAGCTGCAGCCCCCAAGGAGTCTCCCCTCAGTCTCCTCTGCTCCAGCTGAACCAGCCGAGTGCCCTCAGCTGCTCCTCAGACCCTTCCCCTCCAGACCCTTCCCCATCCCTGTGTGCTTCTTTTGATGCTGCAGACACAGAGGGACCAATGGCAAGAAAGCTCAGATTGGGGAAAATAATGGGAAGCCACCAGCTCCACAACATCATTCTCTTTTTAGAAGGGAAGTCACCAGTGCAAGGTGGTTTTGCTGAGCTGTTTTCCAGATCCCTCCTCTGCATGTGAGTGTGAGCACAGGGATGAGTGAAGCCAACACGCCTCAAGACAGCAGTGAAACCATTCCAGGAAGGGCAGATGTGCAAAGGCCTCTGCCCCTGACACAACCCTGGGGGAGGCACATGGTCCCTCTGGCCTGGCAGCTCTCAGGGAGAAGGGAAGAACCATCTTTTTGGGCACCCAGGACAACCCTGTGGCTGCTCCACGTGCACAGCACAACGTGCAGCACCCAGGACTGGGGTGCTGGGCCATGGCCACAGCAGAAAGGAGCCCTCTTGCCCAGGGTAGAACACGGAATCATGGAATGGTTTGGGCTGGAAGGGGCCTTAAAGCCCATCCAGTGCCACCCCCTGCCATGGGCAGGGACACCTTCCACCAGCCCAGGATGCTCCAACCCATCCAACCTGGCCTTGGACACTTCCAGGGATGGAGAGTCCACAACCTCTCGGGGCAACTAACTGAGAAAAGGAAAGAGATTCCCAACTGGAGACTTGGATAATTTGGAAGTGACATAAATTCTCCCTTTTTTTTTTAAAAAAAAAAAAGAGCTTCCTGACTTGTTATTCCGTTACCCAAATCTGGAAATGTAATCATATTAGTTCAGCTGCATTAACACAACAAAAAACCCCAACAAAAACTGTCTTAAATATTGAACTGATCTCTGAGGGGTGAAGAGAAAGGAGAACAAAAGTCAGAAACCTGGAGCAACCAGCTCCCCCTGTGAGCACCACGGCCAGCCCAGGCCACTCTCTGATGACACATTTGCAGAGGATGTGAAATAATCAGGATATGAAGTGATTTTTAAGGGGTTTTTTTTTGCCAGGTAGGTGAGGTAAAAGGTCAGTAAGAGCAGTGTGAGCACACCCAGCTCAGCAACGTAATGCTGAGTGTGTCCCAGAGCTGAACTCAGCTTAAACAAGTTAAAAAAAAAAAAGTCCAGGCAGCCCTAAGAGACGTGGGGATGTGCTGTGTGGACTCAGCAACCACATGGCTCCTAAAACTTCTAGTAGCCTGTGCAGGAGCAATGCCTCTGCTCCTGTTTTATGGTGGCTGGGGAATGCTTGGCCCTGGCTGGGAAGAGGCCTGGAGCTGCCACTGCTCCAACCAGAAAAGCCAAGCCAAAAACTTCATCCCTCAACTCAGGAGCTGTGGCTGGTGCCCTTTCCTAAAGCCCTGAGTGCCAGTAAACAAGTCAAGGGGCACCAACCCACCTGATGGTGGGATGGGAAAATGAAGGGAATCAAAGAATCTCAGAATGCTTTGGTGGGAAGGGACATTAAAGCCCATCTCATCCCACCCCCTGCCATGGGCAGGGACAACTTCCACTAACCCAGGTTGCTCCAAGCCCCCTCCAACCTGGCCTTGGACACTCCCAGGGATGGGGCAGCCACAGCTGCTCTGGGAAACCTGTGCCAGGGCCTCACCACCCTCACAGCCAACAATTCCTTCCCAATCTCCCACCTAACCCTGCCCTCTGGCACTGGGAAGCCATTCCCCTTGTCCTGTCCCTCCATCCCTTGTCCCCAGTCCCTCTCCAGCTCTCCTGGACCCCTTTAGGCCCTGCAAGGGACTCCAAGGTCTCCCTGGATCCTTCTCTTCTCCAGGTGAACCCCCCCAGCTCTCCCAGCCTGGCTCCAGAGCAGAGGGGCTCCAGCCCTTGGAGCATCCCTGTGGCCTCCTCTGGACTCTCTCCAGCAGCTCCACATCCTTGTGCTGTTGTTCCCCAGGGCTGGAGGCAGCTCTGCAGGGGGGTCTCACCTGAGGGGGCAGAGGGGCAGAATCCCCCTCTCCCATGCTGTGGGATCAGCCCAGGGCAGGGCCGTGAGTGGAACTGCCACTGAAAACAAGTTGCTTAAGGGTAAATCCAATCTCTCTCCCTCAGGGGGGCTGGAGCTCCTGCCCCTCAGAAGCCTGGGGAATGCCCACCCAGCCAGACAAGGCCACTGTAGGGTTCAGAGGAAAGGTGTGAACGGTTTCAACCACGGGACGAGAAATTAAGGAACCCAGTTTTTTCCTTTGAAAGGGGAAAAAAAAAATCCTAAGCAACCAACCATATGCGATGGGGAGGCACATCCACCTTCCCACAGCTTCCCAGGCCATTCATCATTTGGATAAAATCCAGTTTCACATTGAAATTCAGCTGGACTTTCAAATGCAAATATGAGGAGAAGAGCAACATATGGTAGAGGTTAGTGCGTATTTTTCCTAATTAAATGGCACACTGCTGCTTTGTATAACAATGTTAACGGGGCACTGAGGAGCCTTTGGAAGGGAGACCACGGCACTTTGGAAAAAAAAAATGTCCCAGAAAGCAGAAGGGGCCCAGGCCATCCCTGCTCTCCCAGGAAAGGTCACGCACTCGGCGCCACAGGGACGGGGTTTGTCACTTGTCACAACCCAGACTCGTCCCCTGGGTTGGGCAGGATGAGGCAGAGAGGGATTGGCAACACAAGTGCCCTCCAAGGCTCGTCCTGCAGGAGATCAGCTTCTTCCAGGTCAGGGCCACGCCGGGTTGTCCCCTGGGGCACTGCTGGATGCCACCACGTCTGTGACTGCAACAGAGACCCAGGAGGGCTTCTGGAGGGGGAAAAAGCTGCCAATTCCTCACCCCCAGGGGCCAGGGATGAAGAATGGGCAGAAGATGCTCCAGCACTCTCTGAGGAGGGCAGGAACAGCTCTGCCTCGAGCTGCCACCAGTCCCCAGGAGAGGCAAGTGCTGCTGCCAGAGGTGACCCCAGAGCTCGCTGGCCGTGCCCAGTGCCCTGCAGACAGGACATGGGGAGCAGCACCCGCTCTCCTGGAAGGTTCTTCCCAGTCAGGATGAGCCAAGGTTTGTAGACAACAATCCTTTGCCCCACTTGGTCCAAAAAAAATCCACCTCTCCACACTTCCCAGGGTGCTAGAGGCTGCCCCTCCTCCCAGCCCCGGCCTCAGCTGCTCGAGATGCTCTGATACGAAGCCCATTTATTTATTTTCAGTCCCTGCCTAATCATGCAAACTCCCCTGCTAGAGAAAGCTTATGCCACATTAACTTCACCTCCTTCTCACTCCTGACGCAATCCCCAGCTAAATTTAGAGGAAGACGTTGCCTGAGGTCACTTTGGAGGTGGGGATGTGCTTCCCAGGGTTAACAGGCAGATGGACAGTGTTTTTTAGCTTTTTCTCCCTGCTGGCTTTGGAGCTGGGTTACCTGGCGAATTAATTGAAAAATTCAAGATTAAAAAATTGGGGGCAGATGTCCCAGGCTGCCTCTTTCCCTTCTTCAGTGGGGGAACAAGGCACTGGTGAAGGCAACCTCCCTCCAGAAACACTAATCAAGGCAGGGAGAAGAGCATCAAAACAGCCACTGCAGAAATCCTCACAAGCTGAACCAAGAGATCTCCCCCCACAGTTCAGCTTTTTTCCCTTTCTGATGTTTGTTCACATTTATTTCCACCCTGCAAGGCCACCTGGGACAGACAAACCAGAACCTCCAGAACCCTCAGGCAAAACCACAGCCCTTCATCCTACCCCAAACGTGGGGCAAATCCATTTCAGGGTGGCAAAGACAACGTGGCCACAGTGGCTGCTCCTGGAGAGGACACACCTGGGGACCCTGACACGAGGGGTTGGAGCCTCTGGCAACTCCCTCCCCCCCCAAAATCCTTGGGTGCAATGACACCTTCAGGTGCTGTTTCACTGAGGGGGGGAGGTTGGCCTGGCCCCCAGTCCCCAGGGAGAGCTGCTGGGGGGTCTGTCCCCTAAATCTGCTCTCTGCTGTCACACAGACACACGTTCCAGGGCCATGAGAGCTCTCTCTGTGCCTGCCTCGCCTCAGGTGATCCCTGATCCCAGTCCCCTGTACAATTACACATTCAGCACCACAATGTATTTCACACTGTATTTCATGCCTCATTTGGCAACAAAATTAATTAAACTTTAAGTCAGCGCCGAAGGAGTGCAGCACCTCTCTCCCCTCTGTGCACACACGACTCCATTTGGTTAAGCTGATGTGCTAATCAGGGCTTGCTGAGTATTTGGGGACCTGCTGGCAGAGGGGGCTCCAGATCACAGAGTGAGATGTGCCCCACACCAGCTGGGCTCTGCTTGGAGGGTTCACAGGCATCAACTCCTGAGCACAGGGCATGTGCCACCAGCCTCTGGGAAAGCCCCCCTTTCCTAAAGTGCATTCCCTGCTCCGACAGCCCCGGGCACCACCAGGCACCTGCAGTCAGGCCAACAAAGCACCTCAGGGGTCTGTGGGGCTCTGAGCTGCCCATTGCCTGGGAATCACGGAATTCTGGGATATCCTGAGTGGGAAGGGACCCACAAGGATCATCCAGCCCAACCCCTGGCCCTGCACAGACACCCCAACAATCCCACCCTGTCCCTCAGAGCATTGTCCAAACGCTCCTGGAGCTCTGGCAGCCTTGGGGCCGTGCCCACTGCCCTGGGGAGCCTGGGCAGTGCCCCAGCACCCTCTGGGGGAAGAACCTTTCCCTGAGATCCATCCCAACCCCCCTGGCACAGCTCCAGCCCTTCCCTGGCTCCTGTCCCTGGTCCCAGAGCAGAGCTCAGTCCCTGCCCCTCCGCCTCCCCTCGGGAGGGAGGGACACAAGTGGGTCACAGCCCATCCCAAGCTGATCACACTGAGGCACCAGCACAGATCCAGCTGGGTTGGCAGCCTGGGAATGTGCCAGGGAAACACCAGCACCCAATCCTGAGGCTGCCCAGGTCTCATCCCCAGCACACAGTGCCAGGCAGGCGAGTCAGTGCCCTTCCTCGGGGTCTGTGGGATGCCCCCTTCCTGCTGTGTTCTCAACTCTTTGGAGGTGTTGGGAGAAGGCAGGACAATCCTGACCCACACAGCTGGGAATCCCACAGGCAGATAGAACCATGGAATGGTTTGGGTTGGAAGGGACCTTAAACCTATTCAGTTCCATGCCCTGCCATGGGCAGGGACACCTTCCACAGCCCAGGTTGCTCCAAGCCCCATCCAACCTGGCCTTGGACACTTCCAGGGATGGGGCAGCCACAGCTGCTCTGGGAAACCTGGGACAGGGCCTTCTCACCCTCACAGGGGACAATTTCTCCCAGTATCCCATCTCACCCTGCCCTCTGGCACTGGGAAGCCATTCCCTCTTGTCCTGTCCCTCCATCCCTTGTCTCAAGTCCCTCTCCAGCTCTCCTGAAGCCCCTTGGAAGGGGCTCCAAGGTCTCTCTCCCTTATGTTAGAAAAGCATTGAAAACCTCACCTGCAAAGGTGCCTTTGGGTGCTGGTGAGCTGAGAAAAGCCTTTCTAGCACATCCTTCAGCTGTGTTAACACTGCAGGGTTTGGTGCCAGGGGAGAGATGAAGCTCCCCAGAGCAACAAAACACCACTTTGCATTAAATCCAACCCTTTAAGATGCCCGTTTGTTGTCTCAAACTCAAAACAGTAATAATACTAATTGCAGTTTGAGTCTCCCTGCACACAAACATGAACAAGGGAGAGGCAACAGGCCGAGGAACTGGTCACACGCGGGCCACGTGCTGGAGCAGGGCACCCCACAGGGCATGCAGGATTTGAAATTAGCAGCAGTGAGGTCCAGCAGAAACGCCTGCCAGACCTGCTGGGCCCCTTCCAAAGCCATCTCTCTCCTTTGGAAAGGGCACAACAAGCGTGGAGGCCTCGAGCCGGGGTGCTGAGCCAGCACGTGCCGCTCGGGCAGCGCTGGGCGTGCGGGATTCGGGGTGGGCTGAGGCAGAGCTGCTGCATCCAGCACCAAGTCCCAGTGTCCTGCCTCCTGGACACCATCCATACTGAGACCCTGGCCCTGGCAATGGAGAAGAGAGCAGGATAAACAGGGCAGTGACAGCAGGCAATGCACAGAATCCCAGACTGGTTTGGATTGGGAGGGACCTTAAAGCTCATCTCATCCCACCCCCTGCCATGGGCAGGGACACCTTCCACTGGCCCACGTTGTTCCAAGCCCTTTCCAACCTGGCCTTGGACACTTCCAGGGATGGGGCAGTCACAGCTTCTCTGGGAAACCTGTGCCAGGGCCTCATCACCCTCACAGAGAATTTCTTCCCAATATCTAACATAAACCTACTCTCTTTACTCACCAGTTACTACCCAACAGCTCCTCTCATTAGAAGACAAGCAGGTGCTGGAGCTTGTACCTGTTCTTTGGACACACAGAAGGTGCACACCAAGCCCAGCCTCACCTCAGCCTCAGCCCAGGCTTTTTACACGTGATTTTTACATAAGATCCTGATCCCATCACAGCCCCCCAGCAGGCACAGCTCCACTGGTAGGAATTGCCTCATCAGAGGAAGGAAAGAGCTCTGCCAGGAAGAGAGAGCACTGCACTGCTTCAGCAATCCTGGCATAGTTAAAACTGTGCTTAAACAAGGTCTGTGGCAAATTGGCAGTTTCTAAACAAAAGCTGTCGCTTATCTCAGTACAGCTCTGGCACCTCCAGCATTCTCTGGGCTCTTTCCTAGTTCAAAATCCCAAATCCAGTCAGGAGGACTCTTCTCCAGGGTGGGAAATGAATGAAAAAAACTAAAAGAACCCCAAAAAACACCTTCCCCTGAAAACAGGCACCCCTTAACCCCCAAAGTCAAACACACACCAAGACAAGGGATTGCTTCTCCCCAGCTGCTAGAGGAGCACTGAGCTGCTGCCAGGGCACCCCCACAGCATGGACACCCTGGGCCTTCTCCACCTCACTCCTCCTGTGTCCATTAGAGCACAGGACACCCTCGTGTCTCAGGCAGGACAGGACACTTTCACTCACAGTGTTGCAATAAAATTCAAGGGGAAAAAACTGATTGTGGGGAAGAGAGAGACCTTCTTATTTCAAGACCAGGTTGGACGGGGCCTGGAGCAACCTGGGCTAGTGGAAGGTGTCCCTGCCCATGGCAGGGGGTGGAACAGGATGAGCTTTAAGGTCCCTTCCAACCCAAACCAGTCTGTGATTCTGTTTCAAACTCACTGCAAAGGCACAGAGAACCTTCTGCCCAGGTGGGGCAGCCCTGGGAGCAGGAACAAGCAGCCCAGGACACGAGGATCAGAGATGAGACTGGGATGTGGTGCTGGATTAAGGGACACAGGTGTGAAGATCTTCCCCTGGCATTTGTTCCCTCTCACTCGCTATTTCCTGCAGACCTGCACTCCCTGCCCCAGTTTTTGGGCCCTCCAAGTCTTTTCCTCCAGACCCTGCTTTCTGGATCCTGGTTAATGGGATGCACCCCACGGGAGACACAGGGAGCAGGAAGGGGAGAGGGAGAAGAGCAGGAGCTTCCCAAAGGCAAAGACAAAAACAGAGCAGAAAGCTCGACTAGCACGTGGGAGATGAACCTCACTGAAAGTCCTCCAGGCTTTGATACTGGAACAGTCGGGACTGCAGCATCCTGAGGGTATCCCTGCCATGCCTGGCAGCATCTTCCTACACCCCACGAGTGGGCTCTGCCAGCAGCAGGAATGGAAATGCTCCAGAGTTGTGGAGAGCAGTGGGAGCTGCAGGATCTGTCTCCTTCCAGGCTAATGAGACCTCACAGCTCTGCAAGCTTGACCTGTCCATGGCAAAGCTTCTCCATAGAACCATGGAATGGTTTGGGTTGGAAGGGACCTTAAAGCTCATCCAGTCCCACCCCCTGCCATGGGCAGGGACACCTTCCACTAGCCCAGGTTGCTCCAAGCCCCGTCCAACCTGGCCTTGGACACTTCCAGGGATGGGGCAGCCACAGCTTCTCTGGGCAAACTGTGCCAGGGCCTCCCCACCCTCACAGCCAGCAATTCCTTCCCAATATCCCACCTAACCCTGCTCTCCTTCAGCTCAAAGCCATTCCCCCTTGTCCTGTCCCTCCAGGCCCTTGTCCCAAGTCCCTCTCCAGCTCTCTTGGAGCCCCTTCAGGCACTGGAAGAGGCTCTCAGGCCTCCCTGGATCTTTCTCTACTCCTGTCTGAACAGCCCCAGCTCTCCTTTGATTTCCTTTGATAATGGCTAAACAGCAACATTTACTTTGAAACAAATGGTCACACCAACGGGCTGGCAAGTGAATTTTCCTGCTTTGCCTTTTTTGTTGTGGTGGCTTTGTGTTTGGTGACAGTTCGAGGGTCACACACACGCACCCACCACACAAACACACAGCCCGGAGCCTGGACTTTCATGGCAAGTGCCAGTTCAAAACACCAAGTCCCATATTGCACACCTCACGTCTGCCTTTCATCATCCATCAAAATAGCAAGTGGAGCCCAGCACTCCCACTTCAGCATAAGCAAAACATGTGGGAACTCGAGGCAGTTTGTAGGAAAACGTGATACAGCCTTTCTAATAAAAGCTCCCGCTTTCCTCACTATGGAAAACAGTTGCAAATGGGTTTCTGCAGCCTGAGACTCGACAGCAGGGCAACAGGGACGCTGTGCTTGGCTCTTCCCAGCCCCAGCTTCCATGGTTTCACTGCCAACCCCCCCAGCCCCACGGGCAGAGTGGAGCCCAGCACCATCCTGCTCCCACCAGGGCACCAGATCCTCCCTGGCCCACTCGGGGCTTCCTGACACAGGGCTGCCTGCACACAGTAACTAATTAAACCTTCAAACAGCTCCCCCACAGCACCAATTAAAGAGACAACCCCAGCTTTCATAGAATTTATGACTTTCAGTGCTGTTGCCACAGGTATCCAAGTTTGAGCGTTGTTTAAAGCGGGTTTCAAAGGGGATCTGGACTCGCCTCCCTCCGGGGAGAATCCATTTGCTTTGTTCACTAGACTATAACTTAAAATTTGTTACATGCACCAGCTTGTAACTCTTTGAAAAACTCCCTGCTCAGCCAGCTTCAGATGTACGTGATGAACTTCCCCCGATCAAAGCAATTCCCCCACGAGGAGCCTCAGCTCACGAGCAAGAAAGGACACAACAAATTTTGGGGGAGGGAATCACGGCACAGGCCAGGAGGGGACTCTCCCCCCAAATCCACCGGAGAGCCCAAGCCAAGGAGCTCGCTTCGGCACAAAGCAAGAAGAAAAAGGCATTTAATGGTGAATTAGCTTACTTAAAAAGCAAAAAAACAAAAAAAATCCCTATTTTTTAGCAGGGGTTTTATCTGTTGTCTGTGAGCAGAAGACCCCTGGGCTCCTCTTCCAGTAGGACCCAATCCTGGCACCCCACACCAGGGGTGTGGAGTGAGATGGTTGAACACTCTCTCCACATTGCCCACAGATGGAAGCGCTGCTCCCGTGCTGCTCCAGGAGATGTGTTACCTCGCACAACCACGTGCCTTGGGTTCATCCCCCTGCCCTGCAGAGCCCAAACTCCTTTGCTGAGGCAAAGGCTCAGGCTGCACGAAAGCTCAGCAGCCACAAGGCACCAGCCCCAGCACAGCCCGACCTTGCTGCCTCCTGATGCTGCTGCCATCCCAACATCCCTTAAAATGGTCACTTCCAGGTGAAATCCAGCCCCAGCAGTTCCCTGTCTGAGGCAGGTTTAAGGAAGCACTGCCAGGGAGCTGGGTGCTGCTCAGATCAGTCATTTATGACCTGTGACACCGTGGAGGACACGGCTCACAAATGTTTTTGCCACTGCAAACAACAAACAGCTCAGGGAGGGACCAGTGAAACCGCTGCCTTGGAGGGCAGGACGATGGGCACGACGGGCACGACGGGCTGGGTGTCCCGGCTAAAATAAAACCCCGACGACCCACGGCCCGGGCTGGAAAACACTGGTTTGCAGCTCCAAGCCCCGGGAGGACCAACTTCCCGCGGTGACCTATATGTGCTATAAATGCCGCAGACACGGGCCGGGTGACGTCAGCTCCAAACTCGTGGCAATTGTTGGGTTTCTCCTTGCCAAGAAAAGGCAAAGCGGAGGTGCTGAATTGTCCGGGCGGCGGGGGAGCGAAAGCAGTTCCTCCCCGGAGCATTTGAGGACAGAAACGAGGGAAACAGTGGCAGGAGCTTAAAATAAAAGCACAGGAGGCAAATAGGAAGAGCGAAGGGATCTCGAAGGTGGAGGGTTTGGGTTAACACTTTGGATTTTTCTGGCCCGGGAGAGGAAAACAGGTTCCCCTTGGCAAAGGGGCCACTGACACCTTGGGCAGGGCAGTCACCAGAATCATGGAATTGCTGATCAGAGCCATGGAAAAGACTTGTGAGATCATAATGTCCAACCCCACCATGGTCACCACTCAAACATGTCCCCAAGTGCCACATCCACACATTGTTTGAACACCTCCAGGGATGGTGACTCCACCACTGCCCTGTGCCAATGGTCAAAAACCTTTCTGGTAAAGAAATTTTGGATTTGAAAAGGATTTGAATTTGGGGCGATTTTACAGCTGGGATTCTCCTGTAGCTCTGTTTCAAATGCCTGTGCTCCCTTATTTACAAGTTGCACTTTGGAAGGAAAAACCTCATCTTGGCAAGTGGGGCATTTTGGATGGGAGTGATCAGTCAGTGCAGTGCCTTGCTCTCTTCACTCTTCACTTCCTCTGGGGAGGAAAGAGCTTTGAGGTAACAGCTCCTCTGGAGGGGAAAAATAATAAAAGCTACACACTGCTCCGGGATTTCCAGGAGGAGGAGACAGATGGAAAGTGAGAGCCATGAATTCCCATGTCCAGCCCAAATGCCATCAACCCAGTGATGGGATCCCATCCTGTGTGGACAGAGGGATGAAACACCAATCTTTGTGGCACGTAGGACAACATCAGTTTATTACCCTGGGCCTAATACAATGAGCCCAGATGATGAGATCCTGGCACTGAGGTGGGGCTCTGTGAGCACTGAGCTCAGACTTACACAAATCAGTGTTTGCTTCTCCTTTCTGGGCAGAGGTGGCTGTGGAGGGGAAATGCTGCTCTGCCTTCGTTGGTGGTACAGGCCCTGACTGAGCAGGAGTGCTGGAAACACAAGGCACAATAAAGATGAAGCCTTGGCCTTCCTGCAAGGCAAGACTCAGGGAGCTAATCTCCAGGTCCAGATTATGGCTTGGCTGTGAGACACTCTGCTCCCTCAGCAAGTCCAGGTCCCCAAATCCAAGGACCATCTGCTTTTCACCCTCTGACCACATCAGGGTTAGTGAAGATTTGACTTCAAATTTTGAGCTGGATGGCTGGGTATGTTTTTGGGGATGAACCACCTTTGGGGATGATCAGGGCCAGGTTGGACTGGGCTTGGAGCAACCTGGTCTAGTGGAAGGCATGGCAGGGGGTGGAACTCCGTGATTTTATGATTCTAACTAGCACCTGATTGCACCTTGCTGACTATTAGTGAATAAAGGTAGAACATCCACAAACTACGAAAACAGCCACTTGCCACTATCTAGGACCTCGTTTAGACCCTTTGGATCCTTCTAACAGGCAGAGCACACCCCTGGTTGCCAGGGAAGGCCTAAATCAAACCATTACAGCATGGAACATCTCACTGATGTCTTCCTGCAGTCATTCACCCCACAGGAAAAAAGTCAAAGATTCAGGAACAGGGAGAAGCCCCAAAGCCAACATGCAAATGAAACGTATCCCCTGCCCTGAGGTGAGGCCAAGTGTGGCTGCCCCAGGGATAACTCTGCTGCTGGAGCAAAACCTTTCCCCGAGCTGAGTTCCCAGCCCAGGATGCTCACGGCAGAGCCCACGCCTGGGACAGCAGGGATTGTGCAACGTCCTCCAGCCCAGTTGTATAACACCAGTGCTCTGCTTTCAGGACTTCTCCCAGGCAGCCCCGGGGAGCAGCAGCCCAGAGGAAGGGTGGTGTCAATGTTACCTTTCACTCACCCGAAAAGAAGGGGCGGGGGGGGGGGGAGGGATTCGGTGTCGTTCCGGCGGCTGCAGAGCCAAGCAGGGGGGGGTCCGGCTGTGCCTCTGCTCCTGGCCAGCACCACAGGCCCGGCAGCCGGGCCAGGCTCCGAGCAGGAAACACATGAATGCCATTGCTCCTCTCCCCCAGCGTGGAGCACGTCTTTTGTGGGATTGTTTTAACAGCAGAAGTCGCGCAAGGAACACTCGCTGGAGAGATCGGCTTCCATCTGGGTTAACCCGAGAGTTTTCCCCCCTCCAATTTCCTCCAGCCCACTCAACAGCTTCCCTCCCTGGAAAAGTGTTTGCTCGAAACCATCTTGACGTGCAGCTAAACGGCTCAGTCCCAAAGCAGCACATTTCCCTGGTCAAAGAGGGCACGAGAGCAGGGCAGGGCAGGGCACAGCCCCACATCCTGCTGCTGCAGGTTCCCCAGTGCCCCACAACACTGATGCTGGGGCACCAAAGGTGCTCTCTAGAAATCTCCAGGATGCAGCACAGCTGCTCCACGTGGCCAGGGGTTTCCCTGGACAGCTGGAGTCAGCCCATGGTAGAGAAAGTTGAGTTTTAACCATCCACAAGGTGTTCAGCAAGAAGGGCAAATGAAGGAACTTCCCACGTGTCAGGGGCCGTGTGAGCCCTGCACAGAGCAGGCTCCTCAGGCATCAAAAATCCAGCACAGCACTGCCCAGGAATTCTCCACTTCAGCCTCAAACCCAAGAGCAGCACAGTTCCCATCAGACATCTGAAGCCACACACCCTGCAGAGTCCCCCATCACACCCAGATCCCCAGCCCCCTCCTCCCCAGAGCTGCCCTGCTCCCAAAGCCCTTGGATGTTGGCATCCCTGGCCCCCTCTTGGCACCCTGGAAGCATCCAGCCAGGAGGGCTTCACAAGATCCCTTTGGGAATGCCGAGATCCCACCCAGGGAGCCTCTGGAGGGACTGCAAGGAGCAGCCACCCAAACTGCAGCCGAGCCCCAGGAATGAACCACCACCACCACGTCTTCAAAAAGGAACAGCAAAAGTCTTCCAGGGCAGTGCAGACATGTCTAAGCAGCTTAGAGAACAGCCCTGATTGTCTGCTCCCAGGATCCTGGAGCGGTGGGACAACAATCTCCAGCTCAGGCAGCAACTTCTTAACAGGAGACAGATCAGCAAGAGCAGCTTTGCCCACCCGGAGACACACGGAGCAACAAGAAAATCATCCAGAGAAACAGCAGCAGATCCATCACCAGAAAAACACATAACAGAACTACACCAACCCCTCCTTTGGTGTCTCTGGAACCAAACACAAATTTATTGCGAGAATCATTATGGTATTAGGAAAAAAAAAAAAGTAAGATGACAGTACCTGATCCTCCAAACTGAGTGCTCGCTAGGGTCGTGGGTCTGTTTTTTCCATTAGCCACTGGCAGGGGAAACATCTAGAAAAACAAGAAGATGAGAGAGAAGGGAAGAGAGATTTCAGTCTGTTAGTTTTACTGTGCTGCTGCAAAGGGGTCAGACTGGGGGAGGAAAGGGGGAAGAGGAGCACTTTATTGATGCAAAAAACTTCCCTCTCCTCGTGTCCCTGCTCCATGGATCAGCTGCAGGAGGGGCAGGGAGCAGCTCTGCACTAACACACACAACCTGACACAGGGATGGGGTCACAGCACCAAGTCAGACAGAGTTCAAGAAGCGTTTGGACAGTGCTCCCAGGCACAGGGTGTGACTCCTGGGGATGGGCCTGTGCAGGGACAGCAGTTGGACTCAAGGATCCTTGTGGGTCCCTTCCAACTCAGCATACCCTGTGATTCTGTGATGCTCCTGTGTCCACAGCATCCCTGGTTCCTTGAGTGCAACCGAAAACCAGCCCAGGAGCATCAGAGCTGTGGTCAAACCCAGCAGTTCCTTCCCCAACTTGCTCACCAGGGCCCTCCCTGCAGGGTGCCCACGGGGCCGACTCCATTCATAGAAACCCAGCAGAAAAACAACCCTGCAGCACCCCAAAAAGCTCTTTTCACCCTCCCCATCCCAGCTCCCACAGCACTCTGGGTCTCATCCCATCTCTCTGGACACACACAGTGCCTGGGCAGGACGTGGGCTGCCCATGGGTCTGGCTGGCACAGGCAGAGGTGACTCAGCCCCAGGATCTGGCGCTGCCCGAGCTCTGTGCCAGCCCCATGGGATGAGCCCTGCAGCCTCCCAGGGCAGCTCCCACCCCGCTGCTCCAGCAGCCCCAGGACCCAACACAGCCCCGGGGTCTGGGGGGAGAAGCTACTCCAAGTGCAAAGGTTTCAAAAATGAACTATTTTACGGTATTAGTCGCTCTGGGGACTTGTTTGCTCTATTGCTGCAGCTTCAGTATCACAGCTGAGCTTCTCCTGCCAGGAGCTTCCTCAAAAACACTGCACACCTTGTCACCTAACCTGTATAAATATTTTTAATAAAAGTTGGGAGAGTTTCAGAAGCTGTTATTTAATAATTTACATGCACCTGCGTGCAGCAGAAAAGAAAACTAATTCTCCTCCACACAAATGGAGCTCCAGCCAATAAAACAACTGGTGGGAAAACGTTTAGTGAATTAACATTTTAATATCCTTTTTCTACTCAAGATACTTTCACCACCAAGTCATTTGAATTTTTATTATTTTTAGCTTTGTAATGTCTGAGTAACTCAAAAGTTTAATGCTTTGAAGATTAAACAATGTAATGGCACAAGAGCCTACAGAAATGCAGCGTTTCATGCCCTGACATAGCTGATGTCTGGCTGTGGTCAGAAACATTCCTTTGTGCAGAGCAGTCTGCCCAGCTTTGTTTTCACAAATGCTGGGGAGAAAAAAACAAAACAAAACAAAACAACAAAACCAACAAAAAACAGTTAAATGTGGTAGAGATGCAAAGAGAGCAGTTAAGGAACCAACTGCCATTCATAAAGAGCACAAATTTGGGATCATATATATGCATGCACGGGGTGTAGATGCTCTATATATGGATTTAAACAAAGGTGTAAACAGTGTTTAAGCATCCTGGCACTGCTGCCAGCACCTGCCCACACTGGGCTGCCCAGGGACCCCCACCATGGAGGTGCCCCACGGGGGGAGCCCCTGCTGCCCACCCCAGGGGCTCCAGAGGTATCTGGGGGGGCCCGGCAGCCCCACCATCAGATGACACTTGTTTCCTCAGGAAGTTGGGCTAGAAAATAAAAACAAACCCTGACACACCGAAGGTTGCAGCCAACCTTCCTCCCTGCACTGCTGCAGGGCTTCCCTTGCAGGGCAGGGGATGGTTTCTGCAAAGACCTCCACAACTACTGCAAATGGAATTTAGGGGGCTGGTCCCACCCGGGCTGTGCTCACTCCCTCGTCTCAAGGCAGGGAAGAGGATTAAGTGGTTAGAAACCCCCTTTGCAAGGGGCAGGTCTGCATGTGCAAGCACAGGGGGAAGGGATGCACGATGAAGCTGGGCACCCAAAAAAAGAAATAATAAAAAAACCCCAACAAATGAAACCCCAAGGCACTGCTGGCTCGTTTCCATGAGCATTTCTACTCAGCACTTGCTGAGGCTGAAAAACCCGAGGTTTGAGCACCAAACACGAGTGGAGAAAATGAACAACCTTGTTCCACTGTGCACCCAGAGCCTTCTGCTTCTGCAGAACAGAAGGTGGTTCCCCCCCACCCCTGGTGATCCCCAGCACACCCAGCATCCCTAAAACACCCCCACAGCCCCGGGGATGCCCTCCCCTCCTCTGCCTGCTTTCAGAGGTGTTTTGAGGCTGATGCAACACCTTCCTGCTCTCCCTTCCCCAAGGGATTTAGGAGTCACAGACCCCTTCCCACACCAGGGCACGTGGGGATGCCAAAGCACAGAATCCTGGAATGTCCCAAGTTGGGAGGGACCCACAAGGACCATCCAGTCCAACCCCTGGCCCTGCCCAGGACACCCCAGCAATCCCACCCTGTCCCTCAGGGCGTTGTCCAAACGCTCCTGGAGCTCTGGCAGCCTTGGGGCCGTGCCCACTGCCCTGGGGAGCCTGGGCAGTGCCCCAGCACCCTCTGGGGGAAGAACCTTTCCCTGAGATCCATCCCAACCCCCTGGCACAGCTCCAGCCGTTCAAGCAGGGTGATGGGGAGGGGGGAACCCCGGGTTACCCCTCCACACTCATCACTTGGCAGCCCCAGGAAGTGTTTTGGGTTTTTTTTCTCTTGCTCCCAGCTTCTTTTTCCACTGGGGTGTGGGCTGCAGCCCCAAGGAGCACAAGGCACAAGTCATACGTGAAGTGCCGCCTGCCCTCGCTGGCGTGTGTTGCTCACAGGCAAAGTTCATCCACCCACTGCAAATTTCCTTTCTGCTTTTAAAATGCTGCTTTAAAAATAAACTGGGGGGGGCAGGGAGGAGATGAACCGGAGCTGGCACCTACGGAGGGACCCAGGCATTGAGGAGGGACCCAGACACGAGCTCTCAGGGGTTGTAATTGGGTCATTACTTGGCCTTTGTTAGATTTGAATAAATGTAGATTGAAACGGTTATGTAAAATCCCCCATCTTAAGTCGCTGTCTTTGGTTTCTCAAGTCCTACCTCCAGCCTCCCTGAGAGCTGACAACTTCTGCACACCCTTGTAGCTCCATTTCCACCCCTCCCAAAGAGTTTATTCTCCATCCACTTCTCCCAGGGCAAATCCAGTACATGGGAGGATCCAAACACCCGCACCCTCCCCCAGGGTGGTTACAGCCAAGACACCCCAAACTTTCACCAGCAAACTCATAGGCAAGAAAGAGAATTTGCCAGACACAAGGAACATCAAGCAGCATTTCATATATTGTGCACTTCTACCAGCGCATCACTTTTCGAATTAAATCAGTTTTCATTTTCTCCCCTCTCCCACCTTTTGAACTCCAGGCTGACCCAACCTCAAGCCTGAACTCCAAACCTGAAATCTATTCTGCAGCATGGAAAGTATCCAGCTGTTAATCTGGGGAGAAGAGGGAATTCGGCTCAAAACCCACTGCCAGCAGGACATTCTATATGTGTTCACCTAAGACAGACCTTCCTGACTGCGGCCCCAAACGCCCACTGCGGCCTGAAGTCAAACTTTACAACTGCTCCGCTCTGAACAAAAGCGAGAGGTTTATCATGGAAAGGCAGGCATCGGGCCTTGGCTGGAGCAGGGCACAGCTTCAGCATCCTCCAGCAGGGCAGGAGGAGCTGCTCGAGCCCTGCTTGCTGCCAACAGCCAGGCATTCCACCCCCGCTTCCACGGCTGGAGCCACGGGGGCCGGAGCGCGGCGGGAGCAGCCGCGTGCGGGGAAATGAGCCGGCAGGTCCTGTGCGACTGCTCAGGCCCCTGCCCACCCTGCACCGTCTCATCAAGCCAGAAACCCCCTCTGACAGCAGCCTCCCCGCAGCATATGGTTAATACTCTGCTAATAATCATGGCTGTTAACAGCATCTCGCTCCCCCCAGACCCCCCGGCGGGCCCCGACCCCCGCCCGCTCCCCGGCTCCGCAGGCGCTCGGCAGCACGGACACCCCCCCCCCCCCAGGGCTGCTCTGCTCCAGCCTGGCCATGCCCAGGGGTGCCCCTGCTCTTGGAGCATCCCAGCCCAGCCAGGATACCTGCCCACACCTCCCCACAACACACCAGCAGTGGCACAGATGGCCTGGGATAACCAATAACCACGAGTCATAGAACAGCAGAATGTCCCGAGTTGGAAGGGACCCGCAAGGATCATCCAGTCCAACTCTGGGCCCTGCACAAGACACCCCAGCAATCCCACCCTGTCTCTCAGAGTGTTGTCCTTGAGCTCTGGCAGCCTTGGGGCCGTGTCCACTGCCCTGGGGAGCCCAGTCAGTGCCCCAGCACCCTCTGGGGGAAGAACCTTTCCTTAATATCCAAGTCCCAGGAGCACAGGCCCAGGGCAGCTCCCGCTGCACAAAGTCTGTGCCTGCCAGACTGACCTGCAAAGCCTGGCAGCCCCCAAAGCCCAGCCTAATCCATGAGTTGAGCTGCCCACTCGGGTGGATGTGCAGGATGCTTTCTGGAAAGCTCTTCTCCAGATTTGCCAGCCCGTCCTGGCCAGCTGCCAGGGAGCAGCGGTGAAGGCAAGCTTACAAATTACCTGCACTTTGGGGCAATCATAAAAGGCAATTTGTTCAAAGGTAGAGGTAAGTGTGCTGCCATGCACACCCCAAAGCAGCCATGAGGCTGCATTGCTGGGCCTTTGGTTCCAGCTCATGTAGAGAATCCCTTGATTTTTGCCTTTTTGGCAAACTGTGTTGGCACAAAGCTTTGGGGGAGCTCAGGATCTATGCAATGGCATTATTTATGAACAGGACTGTAAGCCCAATTTATAGCATCTCACACAACCCTGCCATTTAATGGCCCAGGAACTCAGGCCAGGCTGTGCAAAGCCATTATGGCCAAATCTTAAAATTCCCACAGCAAAACACTGCTCAGGGCTGGACCACAGGCTACTGGGGCTGAGTACATCTTCCCTAGAAAAAAAGCAATCCAAATACTGATCCAAAGCAAATGCTTCCAGCTGCTCTGAATATCTCTAGATTTCCCTCCCATCTCCTCTCCTGGAGAGGATTGCAGAACTGATGCTCCACTCCTGTTTATTCAAACTAAAATATATTTGGAAGAGGGAGCTTTGTGGACAAAAATCCTGCATCCCAAGGACACAGAGAGAGCAAATCATGGAGGAGCCTCTTTGATGGACCCACCATGTACAGTCTAGGAAGCTTTTCCATTTCAGCTACTCATCCTGGAGGAGAGATGTTAATGTTCCCTTTATGCAAACTCAGGAGAAGGGTGTGTGGAGATGAGGGTTTGTGAAACAGAGCTGGCTCTGCTCCAGGCTGCGTCGGAGCCCATCGGCCGACTGATCCTGGAGGGAATGTCTCCGAATCATTTGCTGGCAAATGACATTTGCAGGCCCTGCTGCTGCAAGAGCAGCCGCCCCCAGTGCTGCTGCTGCACGAGCCTTTACACCAACACACGACCAGTCCTGGTCCTCCCCAGGTTTACACCAGTGTAAAAGCACTGAATCCGAACCCAAATTTGGCGTGGATTCATCTTCAAGGACAGGAACACTCGTGTACAGAGGGAACAGGTCAGGACCCCTCCAGGGAATACAGATCTGAGCATGCAAATGAGGATGGTTCGTTAGGTTTGAAAAGGTCTTGGGGTTTTTTTTTTGAAGCTCTGAATGGTGAGTGGGATTGGATTTTTTTCCAAGGGGGGAAAAAACAAACTGGGAGCTGCTGCAGCCCCGGCCAAGGAGCAGATTCTTGGTTACTGACCCTAAGTAAAGCTCAAAACTCCCAGTGCAGGAGATGGAAGGCCCCAGGGCTCCTGCCAACCTCCAGGACCTCTGAGAGGGACAAATAAGCACACTGCTGCTCCCCAGCAAGCCCTGACCTGACTCCTGGTTTTACAGGGACACTGTCACTGCACCCACTGTAAAACATCCTACTGCAAAAGTCCATCACTGGCAAATTCACAGAACCAGCCTCCCAACAGAAGGATGAAACTGGGAGAACTGGGCCTCTCCTGCAGGACAATTGCTCTTGTGAGGGCTGAGAGACCCCCCCACCAGCACGAACAGGTACAAACCCCAGCTGTACAGAAAGGTTTATGCCCCACTGCTGAACCTCAGGGCACGGATGCAGAAAAGCAGATGAGCCTCAGCACATCCACAGGTGTCACAGGTACCAGGACTGCAGGTGACCTTAGTTCTCCCACCACTTTTAGTCCCTTCTCCAAGGGGCAGGACATCCAGCCCAGCAGGGCCATGGGCTGGGTGACCCAGGCCAGCCCAGAGCCACAGCAGTGACACTCCTGGCTATTCCCCCTCCTGGGGCTGTTGTTTCTATCTCTGCAGCACGTTTGCTTATCTAAACAGCAAGGCACAGGCTCTGAGTGCCATGAGGGTGCAGCACACAACAGAGGAACCCAACAGACACTTGTTTGCTTTTGAACACCAGCTCTGCCCTCCACAAGTCACCTGCCAAGGAGAGGCAGCACCGCTGGCAGCGCGACACGGGACGTGCCAGGGACTGACCCCCCTCTGCCCTGACTAAAGGGACTTCTCCTCCCTCTGAGCTGTGCACACCCTTCGGGGGGAACTCTTTAGGTCCTGCTTCTTTGAAAATAAACAGCTCCTAAATGCAGCTCAAGGTTTCCAGGATACAGAGGAGCAGAGCATGGGGAACACAAGTGTCCAACTCCTGCAAAAATAACGCGCCGGAGAGCTTGGACACGTTTCAAACCGTGACAAAATAACCTGTGGGAGCAAAAGTTTAATAGTCTGGATCTGGGGAGAGGAAAAAAGCTTGATTAATCAGCTACTGAAGTTACATCTCTGCATGGCTGCAGAAACAGTCACCCAGTGAGCATTTAAACAGAGAACACACAACTCCGTTAATTCCCCCAAAATTTCCCATCCAGAAAAAAAAAAAAAAACCTTCTCTGCGCTCCCTGCAAGGAAACAACACACGTTTGAGGGGGAGAGGGGGGGAGAGAGGAGGGGCAGAGGCTTTGCTTTAACTTGAAAATAAACAAGTTGCAGCACATGTGCACGCACACAAACACGGCACATCTGAAACCCATCATGTCCAATTTACAGGCTCACATTTCCTCCCTTGTGCAGCTCCCAGCCCCGGCAGAGCCCCGGGCCCTGCCGAGCCCCCCGGCCGCTCTCGCTCACCATACTGAAGTCCAGCAGGTCACTGAGCTCTTTGTCTGTCCCAACTGCAGCCATTCTCTGCTGCTGCTGATTCATATTCCCACAGACTCAACAGTGGCAGTCCTGGAGAAAAGCGAGGGGGAGGGGAGAGAGATATTTTAATGACTAGAGCAAACTACCCACCCCATTGATGAATATTTTAAAAAGGCAGAGCGAGGGGGGGGGCGAGAAAAGAAGAACCCTCAGCGTGTCCCCGGCATCCAACTCTCCTCAGAGAGCACAGTCGGAGTCCTCACACAGCACCCAGCGGCAGGAACAAGCGCTCTATTGACCAGACACACTTGTATGTTAGTTTTTTGCTGCCAATTCCACTAGTTCGGGCCAATTCTGTTCCTGGCGTGTGGCGAATGAAGGGGGAGAGAGGGAAATAAAAAAAAAAAAGGAAAAAAAAAAAAGAAAAAAAAAAAGAGTCAACTCATTTATCAAAGGGTTCAGGCAAGTTATCACTCAGGCGCTTGTCTGGCTCGGCTCGCCCCCTCGCCTTCCCCCACGCTCACTCCCCGCAGGAGGCTCTCTTGTCCTTGCCTAGTTTTGTTTAAAAAAAAAAAAAAAAAGGAAGGGGGGGAAAAAAAAAAAAAAAAAAACAAAAAAGCAAAAAAAAAAAAAAAAAAAAAAAAAAGTCTGATGTTACAGCTCTTTCCTTCGGGTCCTGCCGAGCACCTGCAGCTGCTTTTTCAGGGACTGTGCTTGGGGATGCCCAGCCAGGCTCTGCTCTCAGTGAGAACTGAACCCTCTCCCGCTCCCAAAAGGGACTGGAAACAAACAAACAAAAAAAATTTTTGTTTTCGGAGTGTTTTTGCAAAAATAAAGCCCTCCAGGCAACCTTGCGAGATAGGTAAATATTATTCTTCCTAATTTTACAGATTTTTTTTTTTTTTTCAAAAGGGAGATTGATCTTTTCGGCCAGCTCGCTGTAATAGAAAAATATTTCTTTGGGAGGGAGAAAGAGAGGCCTGGGATGAGATAAAAGATTCCCTTTTTTTTTTTTTTTAAGAACTCATTCATGGTTACAAAGGGCAGCTGGCCAATAAATTTAACTCATTAATCATAAGGTAAAAACAAAACAAAACAAAAAAACTCTACGTGATCCAAAGCATTTGTAGGCTCAGCCACTACATTTCAACAAAGTTTTATAAAAAACACTGAAATCAGCCCAGCATGTAAAAACCCTTCACCACTATAAAAAAACATCCAGGGGATTTCTTTTTTTTTTCCCCTTTTTATTTTCTTTGCAAAGCCCTTTTTTTAAAAGTGTCATCAGTGCAGCAGGTCAGTGTTTTTAAAGCCACTTTCCCAACCTCATGCCCCGGCGCCTTGAGTGGGGCCGGGGGAGACGAGACCCCGGAGAGAACCCGGGTAAGGGGGGTGGGGGCATCACTTTGCAGCCCCCCTCAAAGCGCCCGGGGACAACTTGAACAATACCCAAAGTCAGGCCGGGGAGTTTATTTTTATTTATTCCCCGCGCACACTTTCTAACCCCAAAGCAGCCCCGGGGGTGCGGGGCCGGGGACCCACCGCAGATGCCCCCGCGGTCCCTCCCCAGCCCGGACAAAGGCTCGGCTGCCCCGGGCCGGGCCGGGCCGGGGGTCCCGCGGTGGGTGAAGTTGGTCAGGGCCCCCCACCCGCACCCCCCGTGCCGTGGGCAGGGAGCGGAGGAAGCAGGAGGGCGCAGCGGCCCCCACGAGCCCCCTCCCAGCCTCAAAGAGCCCAAAGCAGCCGCCCCCGCGGTGGTGGTCCCGCGGCTTGCGCAGCCTCCCGAGCCGGGCAGGGGCACGGAGACCCCCGGGGGCGAGGGGGTTGCCGCGGGCTGAAGTTCGCGGCAGGACCGCGGACCGGCCCCCGCCCCCCCGCACGTCGGGGACCCGCGGACCCCCTTCCAGCCGCCCCGCACGGCCCCCCCGGCCCGGCCCCGCCGCCGCCGCCGCCCCCCCTTCCCCCGGCCCCGGCAAACTTTGCCGAGGGGACAATAGCGCCGAGCCCGTCCCGTCCCGCACGGACCGAGCGAGGCAGGGAGGGGGCGGCAGCGCCGGGACCCCCAGCGCCGGCAGCACCGGGACGCGCACTCCGCGCGGCGCCGGCTCCGGTTATTATTTTATTATTCTATATAAATACATATTATATTTTTTTTAATGTTCGAGGTTTGGTTTTTTTTTTTTTTTTTT
>NW_020885037.1:445088-462098 GCF_003945725.1 Corapipo altera
GTGGCTCTGCTGGACCCTCTCCAGCAGCTCCTTGTCTTTCTTGAACTGTGGAGCCCCGACCTGGACACAGCTCTCCAGATGTGCCTCCCCAGGGCCGAGCAGAGGGGCAGGATCCCCTCCCTGACCTGGACATGCTCTTCCCAGTGCACTCCCATTGGCCTCCTGGCCCCAGGACACACGGCTGGCTTGTGGTCACCTTGTCACCCATCAAGACTCCCAGGTCCTTCTCTGCAGAGCTGCTCTCTAGCAGGTCACCCCCAACCTGTGCTGGGGGTCATCCCCCCCCAGGAGCAGGACTCTACACTTACCTTTGCTGAACTTCATTAAGTTCCTCTCTGTCCAACTCTCCATCCTGTAATTAATTAGCCAATAATTAATAATAATGCCTCTTCCCTGGAGGCAGCATCATGACAAGAAGCATTTCCCCAGGCCTGCTCGTGGGGAACTGGGAGGGCTTAAAACTCCTCTGACATCTTGGGGGGGTTTTTCTTGGAGCTGAGAAGTTCCCCCTTCCAGTTCATGGTGTGGCCCCTTAAATTTCCTATTTAGAGCTATTTTGGTAGGGCAGGAGGAAGCAGAAGGGGTGGGGGGGGTACACAAAGGGGGGCCACAGGGGTGCTGTGCAGACACATCCACTCAGGACACCAGAGGGGCTCTGGTGACATTCCTCACCTGGAGCCTGTAGGTTCAGGAGCAACCTCAGCATCCCCTGAGCACCTGGTGATGTGAGGCATAAAACACAGCAGCATTGTGTGGGCAACACAGAACTGTAGAATCTTGGAATCTCCTGTCTGGGAAGGGACCCACAAGGACCATCGAAGTCCAGCTCCCGGCCCTGCAGAGGGCAGCCCCAAGAACCATCAAGATTCTCCCAAGAGCCCAAGAACATCTCAAGTTCTCCTTGTTCCCATCCCCTGAACCCTTGGATAACAGTTTTCATCATCTTCACAACTGGTCGTGCTAATAACACACAGCCAATAAATCAGGAAATGGAGCTGAGGGTGTGTCCAAGTCCTGCAACACCAAGAGCTGTGGCTTAAATAAAACACAGTTTCACAGGGACCCTTGCAAAGATGATTCCAGGGCAGAAAACGCTGTTGGAGGCTCCAAGGGCAGCACTGGCTGAAGGAGGGGACGGAGACCTTCCCTGTGGGCAGGTTTTCCTGCAGGACTCAGCTCAGAGCAGCTGTGGCTGCCCCATCCCTGGAAGTGTCCAAGGTCAGGATGGACGGGGTTTGGAGCAACCTGGGCTAGTGGAAGGTGTCCCTGCCCGTGGCAGGGGGTGGGACTGGATGGGATTTAAGGTCCCTTCCAACCCACCCCAGTCTGGGATTCTGTGACTCAGCTCCTGGCCCAGCTGGAAGAGCCCTCATGCAACGTTCCCTCTTCGGAAGCCAGTGGTGAGCCCGGCAGTGCTGGTGTGTCCAGAGCAGCCCAGCTGCTCTCCAGGCATCCAGGGTGGATCTCCAGCTCTACCCACGCTGGGTTTGCCATCATCCCACCAAACCCCACGGAAATGGCAACAGCCTGTTTGGGCTGTGGCAGTGGTGTGTGAGCCCATGCAGCCCCCCCGGGCAGGGGAACCTGAGCAAGCCCTTTGTCAGAACCCTCCTGGCAGAGCCTGCCTGGCCCAGGGGGGCTGCCCCGTGCCACGGCCCCGTTCCCAGAGCCAAGGACCAGCTGAGGTCACCAAGGAGGTGCAGGACCCTTTGGTGTCTTCAGGGAAGTGGCTTCTAGTGCAGAAGGAAAGGCTGAGACCTGAAGCGGGACAGATGGACAGATGGATGGAGGGATGGATGGATGGACAGATGGATGGATGGATGGAGGGATGGATGGAGGGATGGATGGATGGACAGAAAGATGGATGGAGGGATGGATGGATGGATGGATGGAGGGATGGATGGATGGAGGGATGGATGGATGGATGGAAGGAAGGATAGATGGATGAATGGATGGATGGGAGACTTGCTTCAAGGCAGTTTTGGGGCAGATTGTTCTGCCTCTGAGCTCCTGCCCTGGCCTGTCACTGTCCCCATGTCACCATCCAGTGGTCAGTGGGGTCCAGGAAAAGCTTCCTGCAGTTCTTGGCCAGGAGAGCTCGGGAGTGCTGGGCTGGTCCAACCTGTGGGTTGTGAAACTGTCTGGGAAAGGCTCTGGCCCCAATGGGGGCTGCAAGACACCGGTCAGAGCTTCCCAACCCCCTCTTAAAAACCTGAAAATGAGTGAAATTTCAGGTCAGGCTTTAAAAAAATTTACATATACACTGGAGAAAGTCCCCATTTCCCTGGAATTTCCTTTGAGCAGGGCTGATTTTCTACCCTGTCTATGACACTGCTCACTGGGACCTGCTCCTGTTTGGGACCCAGACTCTTGCCTTGTGTGTTAATGGACACTGTGACAGCCACCCACACCAGCAGGGACCTGCTGTCCAGTGCAGGGGGGATGGATGGGCCAGGACCACCCAGAGAGGCCGGTGGCTGCACTAAGTCCCTGTGCAAAGCCCCCCTGCCCCCAAACACCGGGGCAGCCCAAGTGGGTCCCCTCGCCGTGGGGCACAGTGAGGGGCATGACCAGCAGGGCACCTCCCACCCAGGACCGAGCCCTGGGGGCACCATCCTGCCACCAGGCTCCCCTTCCAGGGAGTTCCAGGGGGGTAAAACAACCCGGGAGGTGCCGAGCATGGCTCAGCGCTGATGCCCCTCCCCGGAGCCACCGAGCCGCGGGCCAGCGTGCGGCCGGCTCGGGCCACCTCGCCGGGAGCGGCGGGACGAGGGGCCGGTGGGAGCTCGGGGCTCCTCGCTGGATCCCGAGGACTTTAAGGAGCAACTTTGAGTTCATATTTGCATTTAGTCACAGTGTGAGTCAGACATTCCAGCCCCGGCTGCCGAAATGCCTCAGCTCTGACTTCTGATTTCCCACTGCAACCTTGGTTGGTTTTTTGTTGTTGTTTTGTTTTGTTGGTTGTTTTTTTTTTTCTTTTCTCCTGCCCCCCACCTTCCCTTTCTCTTCTTTACCTTCCCTTTCTCTGTCCTTTCTGGCCAGTCCCGTTCCAGAGGCAGGTCGGGCTCCTGTGACAGCAGAGCTGACACAGGGCAGAGAGGATGGGGCAGAGGGAGGGGCACGGGCATCCCGGAGAGATGATTTTTCCCTGCAGCAGTGTGAGGCCAAGGAGGAGTTCAACCCTGCCAGGTGGAGGGGGTTGAGCCAGGGAGCCCCCACATCCCTCCAGCAATGGTGGGGGGACACGGGGGTGGCAGGAGCCCTGCTGAAGCCATCGGCAGCTTTTGGCTACCCCAGCAATCACAATGAGGTCCCAGGGCAGGGCAAAACTGGGGCAAAGAAGGGGAACAATTTGGCAAACTCTAAGGAAAAGCCCACCAGACCCTCCCCTCTGCTGCAGGGTATGTGTCAGGCTTGCACAGGTTTATTATCCCTCAGCAAAGCGCCAGGTCTTGATTTTTAAAGTTTTTAATTAAAAAAGAACCTGGAGCTCAGCAGGCTCAGAGCAGGGAGCTGCCTCCCCCCCGTGCCCCCACACTGCCCCTTGCTGTCCCCCTGCACCCAGAGCTGGGTCCTGGGGGGGCATTGGGGTGCCCAGCCCAGACCTGGGGGCTGCTCTGGGGGCTGGGGGAAGGAGCTGTGCCGAGGGCTTGGACAGAAAGGCAGTTTTGTTTTTGGTTTCCTGGATGATGCATTCCACATGGCGTTGCATCACGCACAGCTGTTACATCACTTTAGCCAGGAAATTTAAAACAAGTGGCCTGGGCTGGAAATGGGGGTTTAATTATTATTTATGGATAACAACAACAACAGGGAGCGAGAAGAAAGGCCTCAAAACTCTTTCTTTTTTTTCTCTCTCTCTCTTTAAAACCCGCCCATCTCTCACATTACAGCGACTTTGTCCCCAGCTCCCTCCCAGGCTCTGCGGTGGGCAGGGCTGAGCTTTGGGCTTGGCTTGGCCAGTGGTTACAGCCCCTTTGGCCACACTGTCCCCCCTCCCCTCCCAGGGTTCCCCCTCCTTCCTGACCACCACAGCAGAGCTGGGGCACCCTCCAGCTCTTGGCACCCCCTGACACCTCCTCCACCAAAGGGTGAGCACGTGCCACTGGTACCTCCCTGGGGGCATCCTTGGCCTCACTCACCACCCTCCCTTCAGGTGCCATTTGTCACCAGCGATGCCCCCAGCGGCCCCTGCCGCTGTTCTGTCTCTGCCAGCTGAGCTGTGACAGTCACTAAGCCCTGCAGGACACTCTGCAGTCACACAACAGGTCCCAGCTCTTCCCTGCCTGCTGGGGCTGCCCCACAGGGTCCTCCCCCAGCACATCATGGCAGGGACGGGTCCCGCCCTCCAACCTGCTTTGCTCCTTTTCTTCCAGCTGTGGGGACAGAAGTGATACCGAGAGCATCGTCATCGTCACTGCCCTGCCTGCCACGGGGGCACCGGGACCCGCTTCTTCCTCTCTTCCTTCAGCCTCTCCTTTGGGCACCGTGTGGAGCAGCGACATCAGTGGCTCTGACCTCCTGCTGCCACCTCCGCGGGGGTCCCTGTCACCCCTGACACCCCCCTCCCCCGGGCTCAGCTCCTGCCTGGCTGTGGCTGACGGGTGCACGGGGCCAGGGCCACGTGTGTTGGGGTCATGTGTGTCCCCAAGGACCCGTGGTGGGCAGTGAAGTGCCACCCCTGCTCCTCCAGACCCCGCTCAGGGGGTCTGTGCAGCCCCCGGCCCCATTTGCAGCTGGGGACACCGAGGCACAGGGAAGGGCAGCGGCAGCTTCTGCCGGAGCACAAACCTCACCGGGGTGGGGTGGCCTTCACAGGCACCTGCCAGGCAGGGCCACGTCCCAGTGGGATGGAGGGGCACTGGGAGGGGCACTGGGGGCGATGGGAACGGCTCCCCCGTCTCTCGGGACCCTCGGGAGCGATCCAGCCCCGCGGAGCAGCGCGGCCCCCGCCCCCTCCCCCCCCCCCTCCTCCCCCCGCCCCCATGGAAACTTCTGGACCTTCCCACGTCGCAAACCCTCGGGGCGGCTCATCGGAAAGTTCCGCGGGGAATTCTGTGTGCAAACCCCTCGTGTTTTTTGGGCAAGGCCTTGAAAAAAGGCGAAGGACGCTCCATCGGAACGGCGATGCGGCGCCTCGGGGGTGACAAAGCCCCTCCCACGGCCACCCCCCGCGGCCACCACGGGGCTGCTGCCCCTCCTCACACCCCGAGTGATCCAACCCTTCGTCCACAGGCTGCTGGGTGCTGCTGGACCCCTGGGAAACACCCCACAGCCCTGTGGGGCTCTCCCGTGGCTCAGGAGAAAGGGGTCCCCAGATTGTCACGTTCTGGTTGTACAGAAGTCCCACCCTTGGGCGTCCCAGGTGGGAACCAGGTCCTTCTGCTCCACATCCCCTGGACAGCGGGATATCGTCCCCGCGGCACAGCTGAGCCTGGGGATGCCGTGTCTGCCCCGGGGGGGGTGAAATCCTACCCGTGGGGGGTTTGAAAAACTGTCTTAAAATCGACAAAACCCGCGCTGGGGTCAGGAGAGTGCCCTGGGAATGGTGTGGTGGAGGAGGCAGAGCGGCATCCCCGGCCCCAGGTGGGGTCCCCCCCCTTCCCCGCTGCAGCCGCGGCCCCAAAATAGCATCCGCCTACGAACAGGAAACCCTCGGTACGTGTTCGTGTTCGCCGGGGGCGGGGGCCCGGGGAATCTCCTCTGAATGGAAAGAAAAGGTGCTCTCGCCCCCAGAAACCATCTTAACACCTCCTCTGGGGCGTGGGGGGAATCTCCCGGGGTACCCCGGGGACCGTCTTCCCCCACCGGTGTGTGGGGGTGAAGATGCTGCTGCCCGGGATGGCTCGTGGGGGGGACAAGGTTAAAAGGGGGGTGGGAGAACCTCCTGAAGGGAGCCTGGATCCTGGGCAGAGGCACAGGCAGGAGGCTCTGGGGAAGGGGGATGGGGGCAGGAGGAAGGAAAGGAGGGAAGAGTGAGAAGGAAAGGGAGAAACAGAGGAAATGAGGTAGTTGTCATAGGAGTAGGGGATGGGGACGGGAGCCTTGTCCATGACGTCAGATGGGGCATCTGGCACCTTCACAGGTGAAAACAGCAGCACCTGAGGGCAGCTGTCAAACCTGAGGGTGAATATTCCCTGTGGCCAAGGAAGGGGACAGCACCCAGGACTGCCAGTACACCCCCAGCCAGCTGGAAGAGGCCCAAAGCAGGGCTGGGTGACCCCGGTGAGGAAGGACAGGAGGAGGCAGCAGGTTTTTGCCTGGCTGAGCTGGAGGTTTGGGTGTCTTCGGGGTGTGAATGCGCTGCTCTCGGGGCGCCTTTCCTGATTCTTCAAGCTCCACAGCTCCATCACTCCATCCTTGCAGTGGGGGGGCTCAGGAAGGTTCAGGCTGCAAACACCCCCTGAGGGGGAGCTGATCTGAGCTCTGGGACACTGGGACCATGGTGGCCTTTGAACCTTTGCTGCACAGGGGAAGGAGAGAACACGGAGATGCCTCCTTGGGCCTCAGTGGGGGATTCCCCTTCCCTACCCAGATTTCTTCCCTTAGTGGCTTTCAGGACATGATGTCGAGTTTCAGCATCACTTGAGGAGTAATAGAAACCACACAGTGAGGTGAGTCTCTGCTCCAAGCTCCATCCCCAGTCCATGGAGCAGGGCAATGGGAAGGGCTGGCCAGATCCTGGTGATGGGATCCACGGCAGGAGAGGGCTCAAGCCTCCTCAGCAGCAAAGAGGAGCCTGATTTTCCATCTCAGCCCCATTTTCCATCCTCCTTTCTTGTGGTCTCAGCCTGGGGGTGGTTTGGGCACCACCTGCCCCCACCTACCTTCTCACTGCTGGATCCAGCCCTGCTGGCACTGGGAACATCCAGTCTGGCTCCATCCTCTTCCACACTGCACTCTGTCCTCATCCCACTGTGACATGGATGGAATAGCAGAATCACAGGATATCCTAGGAAGGGACCCACAAGGACCATCCAGTCCAAATCCTGCCCTGCACAGACACCCCAACAATCCCACCCTGTCCCTCAGAGCGTTGTCCAAATGCTCCTGGAGCTCTGGCAGCCTTGGGGCCGTGCCCACTGCCCTGGGGAGCCTGGGCAGTGCCCCAGCACCCTCTGGGGGAAGAACCCTCAGTGCTGAAACCTCCCCTAGAGTGACCCCTGAGTGACCTAAATCGAAAGCTCAGCTCCCCAGCAAGGGCCCGAGGTCTGGGTGTGCTTCTCCTGGATGCACAGCCCCACATCCCCTTATCCCGGGGGGTGCTGGGGGCTGGAGCAACACGACCCCCCCCCCACCCAGCCCTCTGTCCCGGGAAGGGCCGGGCACGGGGGTGCCGTGGGTCTGCCAGCTCTTGCCCATCCTTTGCCACGGCTGCAGGTGCGTCCCTGCCGTGTCCTCCCACCCGGTCTGGCTGCGGCAGCGCTGCTCTTTCGCTTCCCCGCGCTGAGATGGTGCGGGGAGGGGGGGAACCGACCGCACCAACCCCGGCGAAATCAGACACCGGCAACCCCGGGGCTCGCGTCACTGCGGGGAGAGGAAGGAGAACCAGGAACTCCTGGGGGGGCTGAACTGCTGATGGGGGACCTGGAGGGGCTGGGCTGGGGACACAGCGAAGGGCAGCTGAGGGCAGCAGAGCATCCTCCCCACGCCGTGCCCTGTGAGGCAGGGCACGAAGCTGCTGCTGGGGGGTGGCAGAGGGTGATGGGGGAGAGCCCGAAACTCCTGCAGCCCGGCCGTGGGTGCCTGTTCCACGGCTGGAGCTGTCAGGCCCCTCCCCGGCAGTTTGCAGGGTGCTGCCCCTCCCCTGCATCGAGGGGTTTGGGGGACAGGGGGTCACAGAGAGGAGGAAATCCAGAGGTGGGTTAAGGGATGCTGAAGGGAGAGGAGGAGGCTGAAGAGATGCTCAACCCAGGGCATGTGAAAGGACGTGGCAGCAAAGCCCAATTCCCCCTTGCTGTGGCCACATGTGGCCAGTGGGGGGGTTGGGAGGGGACACGGGCACCCCAGGGCTGGGTTTGGGGCTGTGCCCAAGTGACAGGGGATGGTCAGGATAGAGCAGGGTGACTCTGGCTGTGGGCTGGGGGGTTCCCACCAGCTCTGCCAAGGGCTGGGGACACCTGATGACCCCCGTTGCACTGTGACCCTCCCCCTGTGTCCCCACGGGGCCCTGCCACCCCCTGCCCCGGCAGCGGGGAGCCCTGAGCTGCAGGGAGGGGAGGTGGGCTGGGGGGGAGGGTGCAGGAAGCCAGATTAACGGCAGCCAGTCGTGAAATGTAGGGCAGACCCATCTGTCAGGCGTCTCCCGTTCGAATCCGCCTGCGATGCCTCCCCCACCCCCTGCATCCCCTCCCCACCCTGCTCCTGCAAACCCGCATCCGGGGGGGCTGTGGGGACCATCCTCCGGGGGGGAGAGGAGGTATTGGGGTGCCAAAGGGGCTTTTACCCTTTTTAAGCCCTGGATCTTCCTCTTGTTCCCACAGGCAGCCCCTTGCCTGGGCTCCTGACTCTGCTCCAAGTTTTTGGGCACCCAGGAGCTTTCTCCTCTTTTGGGGTCTCTGGAAAGCTCCAGGTCAGGGAGCTGGGGGGGATTCATGATAGTTTTGTTTAAAAGCAGGAGCTTAAGGGAGAAAAAAGCTCATTTGTAGAGAGGAGAGGAAAGAACCCTGGCACCACAGTTCCTCGACACCTCGGCTTTGGAAGCTGCTTCCAAAGCTTTCAGTGACTGGACTGCACTGGAGCCCCCCAGGGAGGTGCCAGGGAGGGGAAGCAGGGTGCCAGCTCTGCCAGCCCCTGGAGGTGCCTCTGGCTGGAGCTGGAGGAGCTGGGACAGGCTGGGAGCTGCAGGATGGTGTCCTGGCAGCCGAGCCCATGCCAACCCCCTGGTTACACTGAGAGAAGCCCCCAACCCCTCCAGCTGTGAAACACAGAAACTCTGCCTGCCCAAGAGGCTGCCACTCTCCCGCAGAGCATCTCGCCCAGATTTTGAGCAAAATTAGGCAAAAAGTGACTTGGAAGCCCCTAGCCCTGCCCTGCCATCAGCTCTGCTCAACCCTTGGTGCTGTGGGATAAGGAGGGGTTTTATCACACTGGGCAGGAGATGGGGGGAAGGACACAGATCTACCTGAAATGAAAATACACACCTGGATGTGGCCCAGAGTTACACAGAGTGCTCAGAGCAGCTGTGGCTCCCCCATCCCTGGAAGTGTCCAAGGCCAGGTTGGACGGGGCTTGGAGCAACCTGGGCTGGTGGAAGGTGTCCCTGCCCATGGCAAGGGGTGGCACTGGATGGGCTTTAAGGTCCCTTCCAACCCAAACCAGTGTGGGATTCTCTGTGTGTGTAACCTGGGGCTGTGGGGACACGTTCAACCCATCTGGGTTTGCAGTGACCTCAGTTTACCTTGGCAGCCTCAGACACCTTATCTTATCTCTGCATCGGGCTGTGCTCGAAGAGAAACCAGTGCCAAGTGCCTCGGCTTCCCCTGCTCCTGCCTGCCAGGGCACCCACATCGCCCCTGCCAGGGCACCCACATCTCCAGGCTCAGCCCTGAGCACCCACCATCAGGGTGGGGGACACCCAGGGGAGCAGCTGCCCCACACACGGCACTCGGAGCTGGCACTGCAGCTTTCCCCTGGGTTAGCTCGGGGGAACAGGGAGTGCTCCCATGCCCACATCCCTCCTCCGTCCCCCAGCATCCCAGGAAAGGGAGGCTGGAATGCCTGGCATCACCCTTGTCTCTATTTTCATCTGTTTCTCTGGTTTTTTGGCCGTGCTGGAAGTCTGGAGGTGCCCAGACCCTGCAGAGCCTGGGGTTTATCCCTAATCCTGCCTCTGCAAGCGCTTCCAGAATAAAGCACTGATGCAAAAGGCTTCACCTGCTCCGACCTGCTGCTGGGCAGGATGTCACCCTGACTTACAGCCTGCTGTTTTCCTTGCCTAGTAGTTTATAAACCCAAATATTGGCATTTTTTTCCCCAAACGGGGGAAGGAGACAGGGATGGGGAGCTCAGGAAAGGAATCTGTGAGCTCTTTGCCCCACCACGAGCCCCCCACGAGCTGTGCAGGGAGGATGGGGGAGTCACTGGATTTGAGAGTTGCCATTTTTCGGGTGCAGCCCGAGCTGGGCAGGGGGACCTGCACCCCCCCAGCCCTGCCTGCTCTGCCTCTGCGGTTGCCCTGCCCGCTCCAGGGCCCCCCGGGGCAGGGTGACAGCGAGATGCAGAAAGCAGGATGTCACCTCAAACCTCAAGAGGAGCTGCCGCCGAGGGGGAGGGGGCTGGGATGCGCGGGGGGGGGGCTGTTTGCAAGGCACTGTGTGTAAACACGGGTGCTCCTCTCCCAGCTGTCCCCTACCCCAGCCCTGCTGAGCAGCTCTCGTGTCCTCCCGGGGACAGGGAATGGCCCTGGGGCACCGGGAGCCCCCCGGGATGGGGACACGACCCTTTGCGGGGCTGTACTGGGTCCGTGAGTGAAGGAGATGCCCCGACGCCCTCCGGGGTCCTTCCCAGGCGGTGGCACAAGGGTGTCCCTCTTCTCTGGGGTCAGCACAGCACCCCAGCGCCTCGATCCCTTCCTCTGCTTGGGGACAGATTTGGTGGCTCTGGGACAATGGTTGGGGTCACAGCCGTGGCCCCTTGAGCTCATGGGGTAGGAGGGGGGTCTGACCTTAGGTCTGGGTGGGTGAATTGGGGGGTTTGCCCTCAGCCTGCTCTGCTTCTGGACTCCTCAAGAGCCGGTTTGATACCAATTTATTGACCACCACCACAAACCCTTTTTGCTCATCCATCTTCCACATGACCCTCCGAATCCCTCCCCAGCCCACCTGGGGCACGAGGACCCTGAGAGCTGGGAAAACCAGGACCCTCGACCACACCGGGCTCTGTGAGCCCTGCACGTGGGGCTGGAACACAGCAAGGAGGGGGCCGTGCATCATTCCTGAATTCCTAAATCCCCGGCTGCTCCCTGCCAGCCCCCGCTGACCCTAACGGGGCTCAGGAGGGCGCTGGGGAAGGGGACCCCCAGATATGGCAGCGGTTCCACAGCTCTGATGCTCGTCTGTGGGGGGACCCCCCCACCGTGCAGGCACCCACGAGGTACCACCTGCCCAGGGATGGAGCATCAGGGCTCTGAGCTTCCCGTGGGGAAAGGCAGAGCTTTCCCACTGCTCCACGACGAGAGGGCGAGCACGGGGAGGAGGGAGAGGGGTAACCCCCCTCTTGCCCCCGTCCCTGCCCACCGTGCCCCCGCTCTGGGCTCCAGCGGGGGGGGGGGGGAGGGTTTCCGGTGGGGCGGGGGTGGGGGGGGGTTGGGGGGGGCGGGGGGGGCACGGGGGGGGGGGGGGGCAGGGGGGGGCACACGGCGGGTGGGGGGCACGGGCGGAGCACCGAGTTGTGCCCGCGGGCTCAGCCCGACCGAGAGGCACCCGCGTGCCGCCCTGGGGCTGTGCCGAGGAGGAGGATGGTCCTGCTGGGGACAGCAGATCTCTTTTCACCTGCCCTGTGTGCCCCTGTGCCAGCCCCGGAATCCTGCGTTGTGCAGGGCAGGGAGGACCCTTCCCTCCGGGCGAGTCAAGGGGGTGCCCTGGGATGAGGACGAGCTCACCTCCAGCTCCCCGGCCCCTCAGACAGTCAGCACAGTCCCAGCTCTGGCCACCCTCGCCAAACACCACATGCGATGGGAGACTCTGTGTGTAAGTGTGTGTGTGTGTGGAGGGGTCCCGAGCCTTCGAGCAACAACTTCTGCGGCTTTGAAAGCAAGAAAAAAAGCCCCGCGCCTCCAGGAGCAGCTGCTCCTGTCTGCCCGTCTCCTTTCCTGCTTTTCCCCCCCTTCTTTTTTTTTAGTCGTCTTCTCTCGCCTCGACCACATCGACGCTAAGATGGAGCCGGTTCCCTCCCATCCAACCGGCTCCCCCCGCCTCCCCCAGCTACACCTCACCCCTCGGTGACAATGACAGCTGCGAGGGTTGCGGGTGTCCCTTCCCCCTCTCCCGCTCCCCTTCCCTTCTCCCCTTCCCGTCCCCAGCCCCCCGAGCCCCCCCGGCCCCCCGAGCCGGGCGGCCCCGCCGCCTCTCGCCTTGACATTTGAAAAATGCCAGGCTGAGCCGGGGCCGGCAGCTGCAGGGTGGCACCCGGCCAACTATTTCGTTTTGGGTGGGTTTCGGTTTGTTTTCCGTGGCGGCCGCCGCTGGAGGGAATGAAAGGGGAAGGCTGTGCCCCAGCCCCTCCTCGCCAGGTTTGGGGGCTGCGGAGGGGGCACCCGCGGGCAGGGATTTGACTTGGAAGGTGGACTCTGCCCCCGTGCCCAAGGACCGGTGGCTCTTTGGCTGGTGCATTGCCTGTGTGGCTCAGAGGTCCGGCTGCCACCACCCCAAATCCTGGGGATACCCACAGGTCATTCTCCCAGTTTGGGGTCCCCACCATCCTGGTGTCCCAGAGTCCCTGTGCTCCCCAGTGCCAACCTTGGGTGGGTCTTGGCGCCCAAAGGACCCATGGGCAGGGAAGAGAAGGACAGTCCAAGTGTTATCCAGCATTCAGCTCTCCCAGGAGTTTGGCTGGGAGGATCCTGGCGAGTTCAGGCCCCAGGTCCTTGCAGAGACACGGCGCTGGCCGGGCCAGGGTGCCACTGGGGGAGCCCCCCAACATGGGGAAGAGTCAGCCCCTGGCTTGGGTGCCCCCAGCCCCTCTGTGGCCCCGTGGAACTGGCGTGGCCCTGGCACAGGTCTCGGTGCTGGTGGGCACTGATGTGCTGCCGGTTGGTTTGGGGGGTTTGCTGGGGCTGTGGAGCAGAGGGAAGGGAAGGGAGAGGCCACTTCCCCCCTGTTGCAGGTGCCCGAGTCCCTTCCTGCTGCTGTGCCTCGGGGATGGGCAGTGCGAGTCAGGCTGGCACAAGGGACGGGGACGCTGTGCCCTGTGCCCTCCTCAGTGCCCTGTGCCCTCCTCTGCTGGGGACACTGTGCCCCCCTCGGCTGGGGCAGGGGACAGCAGCCGGCAGCAAGGACACCGCTTGGATACTCATATTTTTTATTCATGTAAGCACCATAAATCCGCCTGGCTGCTCTTTCCCTGACAATAGAATTCATTATGATGGAAATATCCTCCGGAGGACTGCAGCTTAATTACCTCCTCATTTGCATTTTTGCATATTAATGACTGCAGAGCTGCTAATTTTGCTGCATTATTTTAAAGGCGAAGCAGCCCCACTCCTCTGTTGTGTCTCCTGCCATTTTCTGTTCCCTCCCTTTCTCCCCGTTAGGGCCGCAGGGGGCTCGGCCCCGGGCTCAGCGATGCCTCCGCTCGCGTCCCCAGCGCGATGGCCCCGCTCTGTCCCAGTGCCACCCTCGGAAATGCCAACCCTTCCTCATTAAAACGGTGCCTTCGTCAGCCCCTCGGGCCACCCAGCCCCCGTCGGGAGTCCCTCGGGTGGGATGCCCAGGCCAGGTGCCGGTGCGGGGTGTCCCCAGGATGTCCCCAGGATGTCCCCAGGATGTCCCCGGCTCCTTGGCGAGCGTTGGGGGCGGCGTGGCCGCCTGCGTCCTCCGCGCTCCCGACTATTGTTCTGGTGGCGGTTTTTGGGCAGCGGTGTCACCGCCTGTTACTTCCACTCCACGGCTCCAACCGCAACAGGCTGGGCAGGAGCGGGGGCTCTGCCTCCCCCTCGCTCCCTCGCCGGCCCTGAGCATCCCTGTTCCCGCTGCCCGCCGGGACAGGCACGGCGGGGGTGTGGAGGAGCCACCTCCCGAAATAACTGATGGGAAAGGGAAGGCTCCGGGGGATGGGGGGATGCCGAGCCCTCTCCCGCCTCTCCACGGGGTGCGGGGCTGGGCTGGGCGCCCCCCGACTCTGCCCAGGTTGGGGGTG
Source organism: Corapipo altera (assembly GCF_003945725.1). Lineage (NCBI taxonomy): Eukaryota > Metazoa > Chordata > Aves > Passeriformes > Pipridae > Corapipo > Corapipo altera. The sequence continues at coordinate 458,946 of NW_020885037.1, forward strand.
CAGTGCCCCCCGCTCCGGATACCCCCGCGGTGTCACTGTCCTGGGCTGGTGTTTGGGGTCCCATCCTGCCCGCCAGGACCCAGCTGAACCCCAGCAGGACCCGCTGCCCGGTCCCCGAGCGTGCCCTGACCGCGGCCCTCGGGGGGAGGGTTGGGCTCTGATCCCTTCCCGCATCTCACCCCACGTCAGAGGGGCAGAAGCAGAACCAAGAGTTTCCCGTCCCCGGCCCAGCCCGCGGTGTGGCCGCGTGTCCCCGCGGTCTGCTGACCCAGGTGCCACCAACCCGGGGCTGCCCAGGGTGACTCAGCCTGGCAGGTGCCACCGAGGGCGGGCGCGGAGGGAGCCCGGGGGTGTGACAGCCCGGCGGGATGTGGAGCGTCAGCACAGGATCGGGAGGTGGGGTGGGCAGGGACAGGGCTGGGCACAGGGACAGGGACAGGACCGGGACAGGACTGGGACAGGGACAGGACCAGGACCGAGACAGGGCAAAGGGGTAGGGACAGAGCAGGGTTGGGCACAAGGACAGGACCGGCACAGGGACAAGATCGGCACAGGGAGAGGACAGGAACACAGTCGGAGGGACAGAAACAGACTCAGGGACGGGACAGACGCAGGGACGGGACGGACACAGACACAGGAACAGGACAGACACACGGACGGACAGACGCAGGGACAGGGACAGGACAGACACAGGGACGGGACAGACACAGACACAGGAACAGGACAGACACACGGACGGACAGACGCAGGGACAGGGACAGGACAGACACAGGGACGGGACAGACACAGAAACAGGGACAGGACAGACAGACACAGGACAGACCCACGGACGGACAGACACGCTCGGGGCCGGTCCCGTGTCGCCACCCGGCGGCCGCCGGAGGAGCTGCAGGTCGGCGGGACTGGGGTTCGGGGGGACCCGCGGGGTTCGGGGGGACCCTCGAGGGGACAGTGGGAACCCAGCAGTGGCTCGTGGGTCCCGCACGGGGGACTCCCCCGAAGTGGTTGAGTGGCTTTAACCCCAGAGCCACCCGCAGCTCCCTCCCCCTTCCCTTCACCGCGGGGACGTGTCCCCGACGTGTCCCCCCGGGGGGGTGACAGTGGCCCCACGTGGATCCCGGGGGACGGGGCGGGGTCGGCACCGCGACCCCCAGGACAGGGGGGTCGGGGCGCGGGGGCAGCAGAGCCAGGAGGGGCCGGACCTGCCCACTAGAGGGCACCGGAGCCCAGGAATTGGGGTCCTCGGGCAGGACCCGCATCCTGCACCCCTCATCCTGCACCTCTCATCCTGCACCCCCATCCTGCACCCCTCACCCCTCATCCTGCACCCCTCACCCTGCACCCCTCACCCCTCATCCTACACCCCTCACCCCTCACCCTGCACCCCTGCTCTGCATCCTGCACCCTTCACCTTCCACCCCTTCACCTCTCATCCTGCACCCCTCGCCCTGCACACCCTCACCCCTCACCCGTCACCCCTCACTCTGCACCCCTGTCCTGCACCATCTTCCACCCCTGCACCCTTCCTCCTGCAGCCCTCCATCCTGTCCTGCACCCCTCCTCCCTTCCTCCTGCACTCCCCATCCCACACCCCCACCCCACACCTCCCCACCCAAACCTCCAACCCCCACCCTACCCTTCTCCACCCTTCCACCCCTCTGCACATCCCCATTGTCCCCTGCCCCTCAACTCCCCCAGTCTTCTTTCCCACTCCCCACTGGCTCCCATCGCTCCTGGGTTCCTGCTGTGCCACCCTGGATCCCTCTGTGCCTCAGTTTCCCCAGGGAACACAACCCCCCCCAACCCTCACGTTGATCTGGCTCACTCTGGCACCCCTGTCCTGCTCCCCTTGGAAGGGACCTGCCCCCTGGGGTCCCACCTGGGCTGGGAAATGAACCCTCACCCTCCCCAAACCAGGAACATCCCACTAGCACAGCAGCCTTGACACTCTGACCTGCCCCGGCACCCCCCTGCATCCCAGAGCCCCCCATCCATCCCCGGGGACCACTGGTGTCACCGTGGCAACCAGTGATGGTCAGCAGCCGGTGACCTGGGTGCCCTGGAGGGAGCCCTGGGCCTGGCCGGGGTCACAGGGGTCAATCAATCTCATTGCTATGCACAGGGCCCTTCGTTACCTCCACAGCCAGTGCCAGGGCTGGCAGGGAAAGGGGGGGAAAGGGACAAAATGGGGGGGAAACGATAGAAAAGCAACTCAGAGGCTTCTGTTTTCAAAGCCTGTCCCAGTGACCCCCATCCCCTCCAGGGACCCCCGAGATGGGTCCCTCCAGGGCTCTGCAGGGACCTCAGGGCAGGGGGATGTGTTGGGGTGAGTGTCCCTGGGCAGGGTGGGGGCTGGGTGCCCGGGGTTGGGCCAGGGGTCTTCCAGTTCCTGAACCCCTTTGCCCATATGGGTGACCCCCACTCCCACCATCCTTCCCACCTCCTACCAGCCCGGGTCAGGAAAGGCTGGGGGACGGGGGAGCTTTGCTGAACCTCACCCACATCCTGGAGGGGAGTGGGACAGGCAGCCCTGTGCCCTCCAGCAATGGGCAAACCCCCCGGGGAGGGCTCAGGGGGCTCTGCTTGCCAACCAGGGAAGCTGATGGCAGCCTTCCTCCACCCCCTCTGCTCCCAGCCTTCATCTCCCTCCATCCCGGGCTGGGAACCGCGGCTGTGGGGCCTCCTGGCCTGGCTGAGGCCCAGCAGACTCATCTCCCCGGTGGATCCCTGCCCTCACCTCCTGCCTGCCCTGCCTGCCCTCGGCTGTGTTCGATCCGGCCGCTCGGCTCCGGGCTGTGCTGGGATGGGCCCGGGCAGCAGAGCCCTCTCCCAGGCAGGGGGATGGGATGGGGCACTGAAATCCTCCTCTGACAGGGATCCTGCTCCTGGGGAACACCCCAGCCTGGCAGGGCAGAGAGGGGCATCCCCCCGGCCGTGGGAACTCCAGCTTCTCGTGCAACTCCCATCCCGAGATGCTCCGGGGGCAGAGATGGCACAGCCTGGACAAGGTTTCAGCCCAAAAAGCCACCGGGTCCCAGCAGAGGCTGCTCAGAGCAGCCACGACCTGCCTGGTCACCTCCTGACCCCCAAAACTGAACCCCCCACCCAGGGGACACCCCAGAGCCGGGGGGTGGTTTTGGGGAGGGGGCAGTG